>NW_009648154.1:195657-275817 GCF_000708025.1 Charadrius vociferus
GGGAGGTCTCTGTCCGGCCTGAAATTCGGGCGGTGGGGAGGGCTGCAGGGCTTGGGGCTGCGTGGCCGTTGGCTGGAGGTCGCAGGAAACCCGCCGGCATGGAGCGGGGGGAAGGCTTCTGGGGCTTCTGGGTGTCTGCTTGTCCCAGAGCCTCTCCTTTTACATTCTCTGGGGCAACTGCGGAGATGGCCGAAGGTATGTTGGGAAATAGTAACTTCTTCCCTACTGAAAGAAGCCATGCATTTTCGTTTATATGATTGGAAAGGTTAGGTTTGTTGTGGTTTTCGCGTTTTGGAATGATTGTGTCTTCTCTTAAATGCGTTTCCTTCTGGAAGGTACTTCTTAACCATGAGGTTCTACTTTTACCTAGATCTTTCGTTAGCGTATATATTCAAAGGCATTATCTCTTTCTATCGGTATCTCCCTTGAGTTCCTGCCTTTCAGTTTTGTAGTAACTTTTAAAGGTCTAGCTGCTTAGATATCAGTCATACTGATCGCACTACAAGATTTTACAAGCTTCCAGTAATAACTGATGAAAAAAACAGTCTAACGTAAAGATAGTGCTATGTGAAACTGGTAAGTGGACGTTTTATAGGATAAGTATAGCTTTTCTGTATGGATGTTCTTCGGATACATGCAAAGTAATCGCTGCTAGTTGTCAAACCAGACCTTAGTATAGCATACAAGTATCTAAAGGGTGGGTTGAAGGAGGATGGAGCCAGACTCATTTCAGTGGTTCCCAGTGACAGGACGAGGGGCAGTGGGCACAAGTTGGAACAGAGGAAGTTCCGTTCCACCACACGGAAACACTTCTTTCCGGTTGGGGTGGCAGAGCAGTGGCACAGGCTGCCCAGGGAGGGGGTGGAGTGCCCTTCTCTGGAGGTTTTCAAAACCCGCCTGGATGCAGTCCTGAGGGATGTGCTCTGGGCAGTCCTGCTTTAGCAGGGGAGTGGGGCTGGGTGAGCTCTAGAGGTCCCTTCCAACTCTGAACATTCTGTGATTCTGTTTTTTTCCTGGAGTGAGGAGCTTGCATTCTTCAACTGCTTTTGAGGAATGTGCTTTTTAAGCTGTTATATTTCTGTGGAAAGTATCTATAATTTTCAGCAGTCATTAAGGGTCTGCATATTAACTTTTAATGTTTTTATAAAAGTTGGTAAAATGTGAAAACCTGTTGATGTTTTTTACAAACACACAAACTGGGTCATTAGTCACTTCAGTTTTTCCGATATACTAGGAAGTATGTACTTTATAGTACGATATTTTACTGATATGTCAGACTAAACGTGGTGACTGGCGTTTTTGCTCTATAACTTCTTCACTGTTGTGTTTTTAGCTTTCTAAGGAAAGAAATGATTCTGTACTAGATAATGAATTGTGTATTAGAAGTTAAAAGTTATGTCATTTATAACATGTTTAACCTGTGAATATTGGTTGTTTTCTCTTCTGTTCCTTAAAGTCGCTTGACGGGTGAGGAAGGCAAAGAATTCACTGCAGATGTTAGAAGACACTTTCCTCAACTTTGCAAAGTGTTTAAGGTATGTCTTTCCCATTCAATTTTCTACACTTCAGTGAACAAAGGTATGTTGAGGTGGTCAAGGTCAGTGGCCATTGTAAGACCTGAATTCCAATTCACTTAATAAGAATTGAAGCTAGTGACATAGCAGTAAGGGTTTGTTGGAAAATGTATCTTCCATGGTACTAGAAATTACAACAGAAAAAATAAAATACAGGGTCTTGGATATGTTCAGGCAGTGTTATGCCATCAAAACTGATCTTTCAGCCAGAAAAGACACAGTGTGTTCTGCCTGCCGTTAGAAACACTTCAGGGAATTGGAATATGCAGTAAATGCCAAATTTTTTTTTGAAGATTAATGTAAAGACTATTCTTAGCCATCTTTTTTCCTGTCTGTTTTAGATATTTAAAAACAATTGGAGAGTGAAGTGATAGTACATTACAAGAAGTAAAAAACTTCGGATGTTTAGAACTTAATTCAGTAAAGATGTCTAAATTACAGAAACCAAAAATGTCTTCAAACCTCAAACTGTTTTATTGAGTTGGAGTGTATGTAATCAGGAAGGGTTTCCTACATGGGTGCATTTTTCATCAAGTGTTTGCTTTTGACAGCTCTTGCTTCATTAAGCAGAAGTGTTGGTACCAAGACAATACTGCACAACTACTTCTGTAAACTGAGACTTGTGTATACCTTTTCTTTTCAGGCACACATTTCTAGTCAAAACTCAGAGCTAAGTAATGCGGCATTACAGGCATTAGGATTCTGCGTTTTTAATTCAACTATTACATCTGAATTATCTGGTAAGCAAATCCGTGTGGATGCTGGTAATGTGTGTGTATATGTATATCCAAGTTCTTTATGTCTTTGTTAGTGTATACTTTAATTTTGACAAAGTTTACAGTTCCCAAATGGTGCATTGGTTTTGTTTCTAGTATGAGCAGTGTGATTAGTTGACTAATTCTGTCTCGTACAAAAAAAAAGGGCATTTTTTTTCATGCTGTCATACTGTTTTACTAACTTCTAGTTTCACTAAATGCTTTTTTAGCAGTTAGGTACTGTAATTAGTTTTGTGGAATTAGTAATCAAAAATACATCCAGGTGGAAAAAGAATGAAGAATGCTTTTTTTGTTTGTGGAATTTGGGTATGCATAGTAGTGCTTTTTGATGTTTTCCAGCCTTGACCTGGTGATTCCTGTCTGTTACATTAAATCATAGAATGGTTTGGGTTGGAAGGAACCTTTAAAGGTCATGTAGTCCAACCCCAAATATTGTGCTGGTAAATAATTGATATTTAACTAATCTCAAGTAATCCAAAATCATATGGCCTGCGTTCCTAGAAAGCGGCAATTACCTTTAACAAAAGGTTTTGCTGCTGAGAACTTGAGGCTCTGCATCCAGGTAAAAACACTGGATTTTGTTAATAGGGGAGAGCTAATGTCCATGTTTTACACGTTCCAGGGGTCAGGCATATATAACATGATCAGAAGCTGCTCAGTGTCAGCTGTGCATGTGTGTGTGTCAGAGGTTGTGTTGTGGTGGGAGGTGGTTAAGCTGAGGTTGCCCTCTGTGGGCCCAGAAGAAAATGTATGGTGGTTTGGCTGTTGTGCAGTGCCTTGATGGTGCCAGAGTCTATAGTGACTCTTCAGGTGGTAGTAACAAATGGCATACTGTCAATTATTCTTTCTTTTTCTTCTGAGGAGTGTTAAATACTCTTGGGCAAATGTTCTGGAATGGTCTTTATTAGAGAGAAATTTAACCTCGGGCAAGACTGAACAAAATCATACATGTGGATGGGCAGAGAGCATGTTTTCATGTGACTGCCATTCTGCTTATTGAAATTGGTTCTTTCAGTTCTTCTACTCAATTTTTCAGTGTGACTTACTTTCCTATTATGCATAATGTAGCCCGACCACACAGACATTATAACAGATGCCTCATTCTCATAGGAAATCATAGAATGGTTAGAGTTGGAAGGGACCCTGAAGATCATCTAGTTCCAAGCCCCCAGCCCTGGGCAGGGACACCCCGTCCAACCTGGCCTTGAACACCTCCAGGGATGGGGCAGCCACAGCTCCTCGGGGCAACCTGCCCCAGGGGCTCACCACCCTCCCCATCAAGAATTTCCTCCTAATGTCTGAGTTAAATCTACCCTATTTCAGCTTAAACCAACTTCTAGTTGAATGGATCTTTAATAATGTTAACTGAGCAAAATGATCCAAAACTTGCTAAGAAGCTGATTAGAAATGCCTGAACAGAATTTGAGTGCTGTGCGTTGTCTTTTCAGCAACTGAAATACGAGACTTGCTTTTAACGGTGAACAGTGTTGCTGTAAAAACTTCAGACAAAAACACTCGCACTCGGGCACTTTGGGTGATCTCTAAGCAGGCGTTTCCTTCTGAAATTGTTAAAAAGGAGGTAAGTGTCTTTGCTTTTCTTTGTGCATGGCCTGATTTCCCAGGGAGATGTGCAATCTCTTGGTCACCACTCAGTAGCTTTTGAATCTGAAGATCGTTTTCCTTCAAATTTGGCAGCCAAGTATAGGGCCTAAGTTCTCGGAAAAATTGTAAGGGCAGCTACAGAGGGAAAAGAGCCAACAAATTATTGCTTCTCTTGAGAGAGAAGCTGCAACGTGAGCAATTCTGTTAGAATACGGGAGCAGCATAGGGGAGAACTGGCGTGAATACTCCAGTTTGGTCAGTCTTGCTCTAACTTGCTCAGTTTGCTCTAATGTTAGAACTAGACCCAGTGTAATCTAAACACAGGCCACTGTTTTGGGAAACAAAATTTCATAATTCCATCTCCTCGTGGAAATATTTGTATTTAGGTGCTCATTGTAATGTTGTCCTCTTATTTCCTCAGGTGTCCACTATTATTTCTACCCTGGAAACAATACTTACTAAAGGAGATGTACAGTCTATGGTGGTTGAATACGAAGCACTAAATGTTATTATACGGTACATGCACTGCAATTTTGTTAAAATAGATGCTTGGTTTTTTTCGGCAAACTGTTGAAATAAAATCTTAGTGTCACCAAGTATTCTAAAGAAATTTTTGTTGAAAGCTCTTTAAATTGTTCAATATATTCAAGGCTGTTTTCCCACAGTGTTTTGTATTACAGTCAGTAGAAAGAACAGAGTGAAATGTTGTAAACTACCATCTCTGTCTTTGTCTCTTTGCCAGTGGTTCTCCTGAAACACTTAATTTTGAAAATATTCCATTAATGATAATACAAGAATTGGTTCTGACACAGAAAGTGGTCAATATTCGGATAAACTTTCATTGCTTTAATTTTTAATGGCTTATGAGGAATTATTTCCAAAGTCTCATGTGTGCTTCTCAAGTCGTGTTCTTAGATTCTAGCTTTTGTTTTCAGAATTTACCCGGTTGAGAAATCCTCAGCCATTATATGGATTTTTATTTAAAAATATCTCTCTATTTAAAAAGTTAAAAAAGCACCACGCTTTACAAATTTTACTGCAGTGTTTCTCTTAACACTGCTGAGGGTACTTCTTAGGACCAATACCAAGAATGTGTTGTTTTGGTCAGCAGTGCTAGAATAGTCAAATTTTATCTTTACTTAGTATTAATACTTATTAACTAGTAAAGAAATTTAATAATA
This sequence comes from Charadrius vociferus, assembly GCF_000708025.1. Classification (NCBI taxonomy): domain Eukaryota; kingdom Metazoa; phylum Chordata; class Aves; order Charadriiformes; family Charadriidae; genus Charadrius; species Charadrius vociferus. Next base: position 200,791 of record NW_009648154.1, read on the forward strand.
TGTTGAGCTTATATCTTTACACTTATTTAAATATTCTCTAAACGCTTTGCATCTGTTTTGAACTGCAAATCCATTTTGAAGTGCAGTAGTTGAAGCAGTAATTATTTGCTTATTTTATCTCTATTCTAGTACATCTGTTTTCTGTAGCAGAGAAGTTGGATAGTATAATTCACTTAGTATTTAGCAACTTCTTGCATTTGGCTAATTGTATGCTAATTTCTCTTTTGCAAATCAGAGATTCAGTAGACAATTGTTTTTGAAAAATTAGGCATTCTATTAAATGGTTTCTTTTAGTTATTTTGTGTGTGTGTGTGTATTTCTATAAAAAATCATTTTATATGTGTTTTTTTAAAAAGAATGTAGTTATCCTTAAAAGCAAGAGTTGTACCTGAAAATAATCTTTAAACAGATAACTGTGTCTCAGGCTGATTGACAGCCATGCTAAGACAATGCTCTTTTTCAGAAGTCAGGCTGCTGACAGATGTAGTGGAAAACCATTCTCTTCAACAGTGCTCGTTCTCTGTCTTCCATAAAATTATTTGAAAGGCAGCAGTTTTCGTCAGTGCAGCACACGCTTCATAGCTGTAGTGATGGGGATTTGACAAACCTGTACCAAAGAGGACGCTAGCAAAATTCCGTAACTTAGAAACAAGCTGGTTCCTACGGGCCGGTTTGAATACAAGCTGGGTACTCAGATTTCTGAAAGTCTCGTTGGCTTCCACGTGGGATGGTGTAAACATATGGAATTGTCTGTCAGACTGTGCTTTAACAGCTCAGGAATAGGGAGATAAGATAAGAACACTCGACTAGGCTAATTGAGTCTGTGCAAACCTGTGCTGCTTCAGGGTTTTGAGTTGTTTTTCAAAAGCAGGCATGTATTATTTTCAGCACGCATGGCCTGTTGGAGCTGGACTGGATTGCTGAGAACACACAAGGGATGGTTAATGTGCAAACTTTGTACTTGGTCACTGATAACGCGGTGATGGTGTGTTTCCTTCAGGCTTTCAATTCAGCTTGTTTGCCCAAAAAGTTGTGGCAGAATGGAAAGGACAGCTGTAAATGTCAGTCTGTTCTGCTTTTGGAGAGGTTTATCTGAAATAACACTTCAGCATTGCGGTTTTAAGTGAACTATCAAAATAGAATTGTTTAGAAAAATAAAAAATAGTTTAGAATGGTTTCCTGTAAATCATATGTTGGATTAGAGCATTTATTGGTGATACTAAGGCTATCTTTGAGTGTCTGAGCAGTATGTCTGTTGGAGATTTGTAATACTTCTGTTTGGTTTTTTGATCTAGCTTAATGGAGCAAACTCCAGCCCAGATGGGAGAAGAGGCTGTGAGGTGGGCAAAACTGATCATTCCTCTGGTCGTCCATTCAGCTCATAAGGTGCAGTTACGAGGTGCCACTGCTCTGGAGATGGGCATGCCACTCCTCCTCCAGAAGCAGCAGGAGGTAGCGGCTGTCACTGAGCACCTAATGACCACAGTAAGTGGAAATGCTGTACCTTTTTTCTGGACGCAACAGGAGTAGTAATCAGGGTGGGTGGTTGGTTGGGGGTTTTTTAATTTTACTACAGTCTAGATCGTGGCAGCAAAAAGCTACTGTGCATCAACAGCAACTTTTTGATGGCAGCAATTCCAGCAGAAAAATTGGTGTAACAGCGATGTAAATATAGGACAACTATTGGGAAAAAAAGTTTCTGACAAAAATCATTGATCAAGAAAATAACTTATTGGTTTTAAATGACTTTTATGCACCTATCTTGATAGCATTAACTCATAAATATCATTAAACTTTTATTGTCTCTTAAAGAGAATTTGCTTACCAATCTAGAATCAGCAGAACTTGGTGTGGCAGTAACTCATGTCATCTAGCTTGGCTTCCTACTCAAAACAGGGCTAGCTTCAGAGTTAAGGCCAGGTTGCTTAGGGCCTTGTCCAGTTGAGGTTTGAATGTGTTAAAGGATGGAGATTCTACAGCCTGTCTGGGCAGCTTGTTCCAGTGCTTAACCACACTCACGGTAAAAATAGGATTTGCCTTGTTGAAACTTGTCTGTTGCCTCCAATCCTTTCTTTCAGTACTTCTCTGAAGCATCTGACTTCTTCCAGCTATAAGTAGTGGAAGTCTGCAATTACGTTCCCTCCCACCCCAAGCTAAACAAGCCTAGCTCTTCTGTCACGAGCTCTGTCCTTAAACCATCTTAGTGGTGACCCTCTGCTGCATTCGCTCCAGTTTGCCAGTAGCTCTGTTTTTGGCACAGTATTCAAGAGATGATCTGATGAGTACCAAGTAGAGGGGTCAGTTCTCTTGAGTTGGTTCTTGTGCTTTTCCTGGTGCCGTCCGGTATGCAGGAGCACATTCCTGACTTCACCTTAGAATTCTGGTGCCCCACCTCTTTTTCTGCAGAGGTCTTACATAGCTCGTGAGTCCTCAGTGGGTAATAGGACACGGGGTTTGTCTGTCCCAGGTATAGGACTTTGCCTTTGAATTCTGTGAGGTTTCTGTTAGTCCATTTTTCAAGCTTGTAAACATCCCTGTGAATGGTGGCCCTGTCCTTCAGCGCATCAGCTGATGTTTTCCCTCCCATTGTTGATTGTGTTAAATTGTATCAGCCCCTGTCAACCCTTTCTAACTTGTACACAACCTGGGCTCTGAACTGCTAACCACCAACATTTGAGCCTAACAGTCCAGCCACACACCTTGTAATCTGACTAACTAGTTTGTATCTCCCCAGTTAAGCTACAAGGACAGTAGAGGAGGCTGTCCAAAGCCTTGCTAAAGTTGGAGTGGAGAAATCTGCCCTCCCTTGCATCTGCAAAACCAGACATTTCCTCATAGAAGTCAGCTTGGAAAAGCAGGTTTTGCCCATAGTGAAACTATGTTGACTGTTCGTAAGGACCGACTTGTTCTTCCATTTGCCTAGAAATGGCTTCTGAGGGATTTTGCTCTATAATTGTTCCAGGCACGGGAGTAAGATTGGCTAGCTTGTAATTCCCCCGATCTTCTCTTTTATGAGGTTTTTTGGGGGTGTGTTTTTTTGTTTTTCCCTTGGAAGTGAGCAGAAAATTCGTCTTGCTCTACTCCATCGTTGGACATCTCTACCAGTTGCAGTGACCTCTCAAGAAATAATAGCGTGGCCTCATTGTGTCATGAGCCTTCTCTTTCAGCATCTTTGGATACATCCTGTAGAGTTCCATGGATTTGTATATGTCAAGTTTACTTTAGTTGTCCCCAACTCAGTTCTTCTCTACTATGGGTAGTACCTGTATGCCCAGCAACAACAATAATGGGAGACAGATGTTGGAGGTCTGAGAGTAAAGATGGAGGCAAGAAAGGCATTGAGTACCTCAGCGTTTTCCATATCCATTAAAAGATTCCCTGCCCTATTCAGCAATGGCCCCCTTGGTCAGTTTGATGAAGCTTTTCATGTTCCCCTTTGCTTCCAGGACTGGAGGCTGGCTTATTTTGCCTTGTTCACTTCTGAAGTGAAGTATGTTTACAAAGAAACCTAAACAAACAAGGTGGTTTTTAGGGTCACAGTGTATTTTCACTTGAGAGTTAGATAGACTACAAGTGTTTAAGGAAATGGATTTTGATTTGTTGGCTGCCACTATCAGAACAATTGAAATCAACTTCAACTAAGAAGGTAACAAGATGGTAGCAACATTCAGCTGATTTGTCGGCAAATGCTGTGTGGTACAGAATTAAATCCTTCTGATCTAGAAATAGCATAGTTCCGGGTTGGTTGTGTCTTCAGACATTGGTACGAGTATGTAGTATTTAGAATACTTTGAATGTATTTCTTGTAGAAATTATGTTTCTTTCTGTCTGCAGAAATTAATTTCAGAGCTTCAGAAATTGTTTTCTACAAAAAATGAGACTTACGTGTTAAAATTATGGCCGCTATTTGTCAAGTTACTTGGAAAGGTAAGCAGAAAAGCGGTGAGTTTTACAATGATGAATCTCTAGGGAAGGATTTTTTTTTTTTGACAACGCAAATACCTTAATTCTGAACTTCTTTATCTTCAGACTCTGCATCGTAGTGGCAGTTTTATCAACTCATTGCTGCAACTGGAGGAACTTGGATTTCGTAGTGGCTCACCAGTGGTAAAGAAAATAGCCTTCATTGCATGGAAGAGTCTAATAGATAATTTTGCTCTAAATCCAGGTAGATTTAAAAAAGTTAACCTGAATTGTTTTGACTACTGTCACTTTACATAAGTGGAAGAGAATATTCTGTCTAATAGCAGTCAATACTGTGTACATACCATTGGATATACACACAGTATATCTGTGGTATGTACATAGTGCTGTATACTCTGTATCTACATAAGTAAAATTCAAGTTTTGTGGGTTTTTTTCAAGGAAAAGTGACAGTTTGATCAGTAGTTCTATCTTATTTTTTCTGCTAGGAGAAATGAATAGAATAAAATGAAAAACCTTTGATTTGTAATGCTTTAATTGATCCAATCAGCAATGAAATAGAGACGAAAACATTCTGTAGATCTTATTTCAGACTGTGTGGGTTAATAGGAGAAGAGCGATGCTTCGGGATTCTAGAGGTGTTAAAAAAAGTTGCTTTAAAGGTATAACTGAGACCTGAGCAAGTCTTCTGAGTGTAGCCTGCGTCAAAACACACAGTATTTATTTTTCACCTTGATTGTGCTTCTTACTGTGTGTCCTGAAAGCTAAATGTGGACATTTCTTAGTTGAGCTGAATTTAACTTAAATTGTCATTTTAATTTGTTTCCAATCATTGTTTTCCATAAATTAATTAACAAAGAATTTGATTCTGTCAGAAAATAAAATCCCTGGCACAACTGGCATTTGTTGTGTGTGTTCCAGTGTGGGTAGTGAGGATTGCAAACTGCGAAAGCAGTCTCTGTCGGTGGCGTAGGAATCGCAGGTGGGCAGGTTCTGATGCTGCTGAGCTGGCTAAAAGTTGTTCTCTTCGTTGAACACTTGCATAGGCTTGAGCAAACTTCTGTCCAGACGTGCTGTGCTATTACTGCTTCTGTGGTAAATGGTCATTTGCAGCCTCTGAATACTCTGAGATCACTTATTCCTATCCAGTGGTAATGCACGTATATGTGAAGTGTCTGGTTTTTCTTTTACTGTGGCAGATAGGGCTCTCTGGCACAGCAAGCAGGAGTGAATTTCCTCATACCTTATGTTGGTATTCGGTAGATTTCATTTCAGTCTTGGGATTGGAAAGAAATACTTGCTATTTCCAGGATTGTTCTGGACAACAATTAGAGCAGTAAAATAGTCTGAAAGGTTGGTGCATTTACTATGTATTGTAGTTTTGCAAATTGTTGTTAATTGAATTGTAAGCTAAAATACAATAGGAAGAAACCTATTGGTTTAAAAATTTTCCTTTTTTGTTGTTCTGTGATTTAAGTATTTATTTGTGTGGCTTAAAAATATGCTTTTTTGGTCTTCAAGATATATTGTGCAGTGCTAAAAGGCTGAAATTGCTAATGCAGCCACTGAGCTCGATCCATGTGAGAACAGAGGCTTTGGCACTGACAAAACTGGAGGTCTGGTGGTATTTACTCATGAGGCTGGGACCTCAGCTGCCTGCAAACTTTGAACAGGTAACACAACTGAAGATAGTCATAGCTTCACACATCTTTCTTCTTAGCTGATTATACTAAGTCCCATCTTTGTTACTGTAACTTATTCTGTACCTGCTCTGTCCTCTAGTTTATTATTAAAATAGGGCTGTCTTAAGGAACCAAATCTGACTTGTGTGTTTGCGTGCTGTGTGCCTGTGTGTTTGTATATAGCGGGAATGCTTGGGACTATATGTACAATCTTTTTAAAGTTCCAAGGGATTTGAGAGCCTATCTGCATGTCATGCTAGCATCTTGCTGAAAATCTCCAGTGAGTGTGCAGCGATAGTAAACATAAGCATGTTGTATAAGGACTGCTTTGTCCTTTCGCCGTGCAAGTGTATGCTTTGGAAATTCTGCTGTAGAAACATACTAAAGAGATGCATGGAGAAAGTCATCCAGGTGTTTCATTACTATGCGCATTATAACTGGAATGAACATAATGTTTCTATTAGGCTTCTGAATTTCATTTAATTAAACTTCAGGATGGGAGCAAAGGAAAAAAGATTACCTTTTTAGATACGGTACAGTTGGATCATTCTAATGAGTTTTTGTTTAATCTAGCCATTTCTAATTCCTGTATTGGTATGCATATTATACAGCATCTTAAAAATATAGTTTTAAGTACTCAGAAACTCTAAAACACTTATTGTGAACAACAGTACAGGCTGTGATGTTTGAAACGTGGTTCTTTGTGGCTTATGGCTTGTTTGTCATAACCTGTTTTCACAGCAGTTTGATATCTTTGCAGGTTTGTGTACCGCTAATCCAAAGTACTTTAAGTCTAGATTCTTCTGCTGCGTTGCAAGGAACGCCTGTACGTGTATCGGCCAACCAAAGTTTAGCCTTGGCAACCCCTGCACAGAAATCAGGTATTAAAGTACAAACGTGTTTCCAACGGTGTACTAGATGCAGCGAGTAATCTGTTCAACATGTTGATGCTTTTTCATTTGCAATGTATTATTATTGAAAATTATTTTTTCTGCATGTTCATTGTAGAGCTCTGAGGTGATTTACATTGGATAAAACTAGGCTGTTGTAGTCAGTATTTCAAGTTTACAAAATCATGCTAATCAAATTGTGTTGAGGACCAATTTTAATGTTCTGAATTGTGTTCTCTTTTGCAAGGGAGCATTGGTTTGAAACTTAGTTTTTTGTGGATTCATATATGTGCTATTTATATACGACATTCTCATTTCTATAGCATTTCTAGTTTCTGCCTGAGTAGTAGCCCGGTGATCATAATACATCAATAATTCTGATATGTGAAATCACACCTATTTTAACTTTACATCTAAATGCCTGAGATAGAGTTGCCTCTCTTCCTTCTCTGTGTGGAAAGCCTAATATTCTCAGCTTGTGTAAGCCTAGACTGCTGTCATTAGAAGCCTCAGGTATGTTGTGGAAGTGTCCTAGATGTGTAGATCTTCCTTTGTTCCCTTTTTTTTTTTTTTAAAAACGTTCACCTTAGTTCTGTGAGGTCATAACTGAGGTTTGCACATGAGACCTCTTGTGTTCAGTGTAAAAGTTTCTAATGGAAACTCTTTTGTAGCAGTAGAGTTACTATATAACGAGTAAATAGTGTAGCATGTCACTTGCTCTGTAACCACAGTTTCCACGGAGGCTTCTGTTGCCAAAATAGCTTGGCATCTGAGACTTTGCAACCTTTGAAAGATATTTCTATTTTCAAAATACGTGGCTATGACTGTGATGTTAAACGCAACTTAATAGGAGTGTGTGCTAGATACCTGTCTGGCTGCTAGCGGTCCCTTTTAGCCAATGCTATTCTATGATTTGTGCTTTTCATGTTGACTTTGGGATTTCGGTCTGTTGGATCTTTTCTTTCACTTGAGTGCAGGTGAAATATGAGACAATGTATTTTTTCTCCCCTCGCTCTAGGTCCTTACCCCTTTGCAAATACAGGCACACCAAGGATGAACTTGAATTCTAGTACAGCAGGAGTGGTGGTGATTCCTTCCATTCAGCTTTTGGGAATTGAGATGCTGCTTCATTTCTTGATGGGACCAGAAGTTTTAGATTTTGCTAAGCAAAACAAACTTGCACTTAGTTTAGGTATATGATTTGTATTTTTTTTTTAAAGTACTCTTGCATAATTTGAAATTACCAACGTTGCTGGATTTCAAGATGTCTATTAGCATGAAGTGCTTTGAACATTTAAAACTGTTAGTTGTCATCTTTGATATTGGAAGTTTTTTTTAATGTTAAATGATGTCAGTACACAAATACTTGATTTTTTTTTTTAATTATCTTACCAGTAGACTGCAAAATAAGAGATTTACAGAACATGTTTTTTTGTCCTCCTAGAACCTCTCCAGTACCCACTGATCAGTAGCCCTTCTTTCTTTTGTAAGCATGCCAGCACACTTATAAATGCAGTTCAGGATGGCTTTATTGCAATTGGAAAAGAAGTTCCTGGTAAGAATTTAGTGGTGAAATTTGATTTCTTCTCTGGAAAATAAAGTGGGGGAGGGAAACCTAATTAAAAGTAACCACTTTCAGTGATATTCCAGTATTGATGTTAAATAGAACTGGTCTGACATGGTTTGAAAGCTTATGTCACTTCTGGCTTACGTCAGAGTCTGTTGTTTAACACAGTTTGTATTTTAACTGCAAGTTTGTTTAATGTTTTTATTACAAACTGAATAAAGATGTTTTGCTGTCTTGTAGATTGTATGCTGAATGTTATATGGAAGGACATAAATGGATATGTAAAAACAGCTATTGAATCAGGTAAAAAGTTGTTCGGTCTTTTTTTGTCATTGCTGACCAGTTAGAGGGGTTTTTTTAAGACTAGACCTTAAGTATTATTTGCTTCATTGCTGGTAAAACTTGGTTTTAGGCATCATCTATATCTGTTTTTGAAGCAACAACTGATATTTTTCATGATGCCTACATCTTTGTGTGACAAATACAAAATCATACTGATCTAATCCAGTGAGGTTTATTGGGGAAGGCACAGTAGCGTATGACCGCAGGTGTATTGCACGTAGCAGTTAAGACATAAAAGCACTTTAACTGCTTTCTTACTGAAGAAAACTTTCCATTTAAAAAAAGAATCCCACCCTAAGTCTTTGATATTGAAACATTCAGTGTATTACTCAAATAAGTATGAAGTCTTTGTTATGTGACTGTGGCTGCCTTTTTTCTTTAATTAAATTTTATTTCATAGTAAAGTATAATGCCCTTACAGAAGTCCATTACTCTGTACAGGCTTTGAAAGAACAGAAAGTTCTTAATAACGAAGTTCTTATATTGAATGATCTAACTGAAAAGCATAAGAGAAATGAAGTGCATGGCTTGGATGAATGCAAAATTTCACAACTTTTTTTTTAGCATGTCAAAGTTAAGGTGGTTAACGATGCAAGGGGGTTTCCATTTTGCCAATGAAAATGAGTTTGGTTTTTTTTTTTTAATTTAAACTTAGTTTCGGTTACACTGTTCTTCAGAGCAGAGACTTGGTATCTGAATGTATTAGGTATTTGATCTGTGTTTATGGATATATACAGATTTTTTTTGACCTCACAGTACGTTGTATAAAAGTTTTGAATGATGGTCAGTGACCATTACTTCATTCTGCTCCAACTGCAAATATGCTTTGTTTTAGGAAATAAGAAAGAAAAGCAAGGGTCAGAAATACTGACTATGTTGCTCCAGGCCTTAAAAAACACTGTTACATCAAATTCTCTTCCTGTGCAGAAAATACTGGTAAGTTGGGTGGGTTTGTCTTGTTTTTTAAATCTCATTTCTTTTTGATGGTCTAGATTCTGATTGGTAGCAGGCTTTTGCATCGAACTGATCAGAATGGTCTCTTTAAAACAGACAACTTTTTTGGTGTAAACTAAGTTTTGCAATTCTTATCAGATAGTGTAGTGTTGCTTAAGGGTTTCTTTCTTTAAGTGTTTTTCAGATTTATCAGCAGTGTTCTCATAATTGAGTATATGGTTCTCCTACCAGAACCATCTGCTTCTAAGGACAGTTACTTTCACAATGGGTTTTTTTTTTCTTTTTACTAAAGGGAAGCAATTGTTATAATTTTGCTTTTGTTTGTGGTGTTATTTAAAATATTAGGACATTCAGGAAAAAATGCTTACATGTTTTCCTTTTCTCCTCTGCTTAGTCTCTCATTGATATTACTGTTAAGGAATTACCTTCAAAAGTATTGGGATCACCAGCTTATCAGGTTGCTGATATGGATCTTCTAAATGTAAGTCTGACTTTATTCCAGAACTTTGTCTTTATGCTGAACTGTATTAGGATGCCGTATTTGCACAAACGTGCAGAGCACTTCATAAGTGGTTAGATCCAGACCTTTCAGGAAATCCTATTATTCCATGTTCCAGAAAGTAGACTTTGTTTCCAGCTCTCACTTCTGATAAGTGCTGTAACAGTCTATAGCTAAAAAGGGATATGCTGAAAGTACTGTAATAATGAAAGAGGATTTCTCATGTTCAGGTCATGATTTAGAATACAGGTTGCAGCTACTTTGGGGGGAGACTGCACAGTCAGGCTGTGTAAGTACTATGTATATACTGAAACACGATGTTTTGGGGAAATGTTCTGAAGTCAACAAAGTGAAGTACTTTAAAGGAAAGTAGAAAGTGTTACTCAGGAAAAATCAAACGCAGAGAAGCAAAGCGGGGAATATCATGCTAGACAGCATTATTTCAGAAAAAGTTCAGAAGTCATAGTGAACTAAAGCCTCTACTTACTGCCCATAATCTACTGCATCAAAAGTGGTGGTATTCTGTAGTAGTGAGACCTATGCCATTCTGCTTTGGTCCTAATGAGCCCTAACGGGAGTGCTGTACTGTGTTCTGTGTACAGCGTTGGAAGGGAGAAATAGATGATGGCAATCTAGAAAATAACAACAAAAAATAACCTGTGAGAAAAGGCTGAAATGACAGTTTTTTGTGTGTGTGGTTTTTGTTTGGGCAGACTGAGTAGGAGCATGCTAGCAGTTAGGTTTCTTAAAAGTTTAAAAGGTTTAGAGATTTTTTAGAATTGGGTGATAATGAGCTCTTCTCCTGCATGAACCAGTAGACAGGGGGCAGTGTTAGAATTGACAGTTTTTGATAACTTTTAATAATTGCAAATTCCTGGCTTACAGTTAAATACAGTATATAGATAGATACCCATGTAAATGAGGCATTTGATAAATGTATATGTTGTTTTGACCTCTTAAATTTCTCTTACAAGGGAACACCGGCTTTGTTCTTAATTCAGCTGCCTTTCCATAATAACCTCTTGGAATCCTGTGTAACAGATGAGAGGTATGTGGGGGTGTTTGTTTATAACGACTTTCCCATAGAAGACTTCACAGAAGTTATTCCTAACTTCAGCTGAAAGAAGTATCTTACCTGTTTTCCTTTCTTCCCTAGATTCTTTGTAATTCTAGCAACGCTTGTGGGCTTTGTTTTGTCTGGGCCTACGTCTCCATTGGCTTTCAGTGAATCTGTGATCGACATTCTTAATCAGAGTGCAAACCAAGTGGAAAATAAGGAGCATCTTTGGAGAATGTGGAGTATTGTTGTTAATCCGCTAACTGAATGGATTAATCGGGTATAGTGGTTCTTTGTTATCTTCCCCATCCTCCCCCAAAAAACACAGGAAAACTTTGTGCTGATCCTTTATCTTAATGTATTTTTAGGAATTATGTGGCTTGAGGTGATAGTAAAATTAAATATTTAAGCCTTGGTAGTATTTGTGAAACTAGAGTGTGTGCAGCTTTTTTTTTTTTTTTTTTAAAGTCCCTGAGTGGAATATGAACACTTGCAGTGAGGTAGGATAAAGAGCACTAGTGGAGTGGTGATCCAGAGTGTGGTTTAAAGTGATTCCAGTCAGTAAGAATGATCCCTCTTAAGTACAGTGTCCAGTATAGTATCAGGAATGTTTTCCTCCTTTTTAAAGTTTATAAACATGTTTATAGATGTGCTTCAAGCCTTTGCTCCTTGGCATAGTCTTGCTGCTGCAAAGGATGGAAATCTGCCCTCCAGGACCTGTTAACTTTTAAATACCAAGAGACTTGTTTGCTTTATGTGAAAATAGGATAAATACCAAGTTGTGACGTTGAGGGTGTAATTAGAACAGTGTTTCTCACTAATGATAGACTTCTTGATTGGAAGCCCTACTGAAAGCCATATAAATGTAATATTCAACAGGTTCTGCAGATTACTCACTAGAAGTACATTGACTGTAATGTCGGAGTTGTTGAACTAATCCTCATGTAGTCATTAGACCTAAAAATCTTAGAATTTATGAAGAAAGTTTTAGGTGCTTTAAGTAGGTTGCTGTCATCACTTATTGCTACTGAAATAAGTAAAAAAAAAAAAAAAAGACATGACGTTTTCTAACTGTTTTTATTCTTAGAATTAAACTATTTGGAATTTAGAAACAGTGCTTTTTATCTCTTTAAATAGTAGAACCAGCTTGAACTCTTGAAAGAACTGAGAATGGATAATTTCAAAATGCCACTGACAATTTAGCTTGCACAGATCTTACATACAAAGCCAATGTATTTAAAACCAGCCTTTCTTGTCATCTAAATTTTGCAGCTTCATTACTCAGAAAATTGTTTTCTCATTGCAGACTAATGAAGTAAATCAGGGTGATGCACTGGAACACAACTTCAATGCTGTTTATAGTGCATTGTTGCTACCCGTATCGCATATCTTTCCCGTTCGTGAATTTCCACAGGTAAACAGTGAATGCATAATGTTGATTAGAAACAATGTGGGGTTTATAATAACTATGAAGTACTATCAGAGTAGAGTTTGTTACCAATATGTACGTACATTGGCCCACTGCTCCAGGGCTGGAATTCTCGAGTTACATAGGTTTTGACAGAAGAAGAAAACATTAAGCAAGTTTTTATCTCTGCACAGACATTGATATTTATAAACTTTTTCTTTCTGTTGTTAAAGCCAACTATGAAATCCTTGTTGCGCACTTGGTCAGACCTGTATAGAGCATTTGCTCGCTGTGCTGCTTTAGTTGCAACAGCAGAAGAAAACCTATGCTGTGAAGAACTTTGTGCCAAAATAATATCTGGGCTAGAAGGTGAAACTCCAGTAGTGAGTATAAACCAGTGATATTGAACTATATAAATACTTAAGCAGATTTTTTTTTTTAATTAGATATAAGAACCTATTGTAAAGTCTAATGTAGTACTTTCTATAATGTAAAGTGCTTTGGATGAGACTTAGATAAAGCCATAACAAAATTCTTTTTACTAACGGGAGTTGGAGTTGATCTAGAAATGGATTGAAATAAGAGAGTAAAGATAATTATAAAGCTTAAATATTGAAATAGCAGTTAAGTAATCTTTGGATTTGTCTTCTAATTATTTAAGTAATCATGGTTTAGTGAATGTCATGACGATAAATATCATTTGTCCAGTTGAGATGTGTGTATATATAAAGTAACTTTGGGTTGAATTAACAAATACCACAAAACAAGGCATTTTGACTAGGAAGGAGGACAGAGTAGCACTGTAGCATTTAGAGGGCGTACCTTGCTATATTCCTGGTACCGTCAACCTTGCACACTAAAATGTAAGGACTTGACTTCTAAAGCTTTACAAAAGAGAAAGCTTTTGAAAGGGGAAGCCTTTACAGTATCTGTCTTGCCTGTTTGCAAGTCCACATCACATGGGCAGATGGAGTGTCTGTAAGCGTTGGTGAACATTAGCTTTGGAACATAAAATCTTTCGTGCTTCAAAGTTGACTGTCTTTTGAAAAAATACTGTGAAAGTAACAAATAGGAAACAGATAAGAAACAAACATGGAATCTGAAAACGTGGAATTTGGAGGATTACATCATCATAACTTCTGATGCTGCTGTATCCTGATGATAAACTTCAATTTTCAAAAATTAATAATTATTAAGCAAGACAAACTTAGCGATTTAGAGCTTCAGTATATAAGTTACATTGAAACTAAATGTTCTTTTTGGCCCACAATATCAATGTTCCTTTTCAAAGCAAGTTTTGTTTTATTTAGAAGAATTTGTGATGGATTCGGGGTGGGGGGCACGACACCTTCACCCATCTTTTTGTGTGTACTAGAAATGGATGGTGCTTCCTGAATGTTAATGACAACCTTATTGTTATGCCTACGGTGACTTGCCTGAAAATCAGGCTTTGTACAATAACTGAACTTTAAGCACACACTGACTCTTGGTAATACATTTTGTTGGACAGCTAGTACCTTGAACCTTAATACTTTTGATGCATCTTCTTAAACCGAACACCTTCTCACAGCTTCCTGTCGCTGTTTTGCTTCTTTAGATAGTGTAAACGCTTATGTCTTATTTGTATAGAATGGGAAGGCTCAATCTTCATTTTCTGTAAATGTGTGAATTTTTAAATGTAATCTTATCTGAGTCTTACCTGGTAATGCAGCCAAATTTCATCCACTTTTAAATTTAAAAGCTGTTTGCATTGCTGTCCTGAATGGCCGGGGGTGTGTGTGGGGGGGTCTGTCATTGTTGCTCTTTTGGGCTTTGCTGATGACTTCTGTTTCCTCCTCAGATGTTTTCAATGATGGATGGTCTCACCCATATTATATCAGTTATGGTTGACTGCATCAACTTTGCACCATATGGTACTAAATATCAGCCAAAAAATAGATGTAAGGAAATACTTAAATAATGGGGGATTCTGTCGCTTTCTTCCGGAGTTGGTTGAAAACTAGAGTTGTTGTAGATGCAGAAGTGATCACTGTCAGATATCAGTGGTCTGTATGTGCTACACATAGTATCTAACCACTGAAGGGGTTGACAAAATAAAAAAAAAAATCAGAAAAATGAACTAAAAATATCATGCAGAGTGCATATTTGAGTATCAGATGTTTTCTACTAGTTGAGTAGTTACTGTGCAGCTTGACAAAAGACATCTGAAGTTGATGTAAACATTGAGGCCACTTTTCAGTTCAATAAAACACGGCTGGTTTCTGAAGCTGTGTTTGATATTGTGGCTGTGATTTCATTTTTGCATGTGAAATCTGCTTTTGCTTTGTTCAGATGTAATCTGAAGCAGTAATGGTTGATCATAATGCACAGTCTAATTGTATAATACTTGCCTAAAACTGATGATAAACTGTGAACATAACATTTGAAAGGCTACGGCTCCTAAAGCTGCTTTGCATAAAATAGTTAACAGGTTTAACAGAAGACAAAAGGTCATTCTATGTAAAATGTAGTTTTGTTTCCTTCTCCCACTTACAACTACTAAAGCTGAAGAAATAATTTACAGAATAATGTAATTCAGTGTAGAACTTGAAGTGTTTCTCTGCCCCGTATGAATTTGTTAAAGTAGTAAGATATTGTGTTGGACTGCTGAAAGAATGAACTGCTTTAATTGGAAATGCTGATGAGGAAAAACATGATGGAAACTTCACTTACAAATAAATAAATGAACTAATAATACTTGATACTTCCCCTTCCCTCCCTCCTCTTCCAGAATTTATGGCTATCGGGCAGTATCTGGAGAGTGGCTGCTATCCTTTTGCAAGCAGGCACCAAAGATACTTAAAAGCATAGTCATTTGTGTGACCAACCATAAATCAGAGGAATAGGAATCATATCTGTAGTGGGATGATAAAATTACACATTAAAAATGAATGTCTCCTATTAGGCCTGGTTTTAACCTATTTGTATGTAGATATACTTTGGGAATCAAAGTTTTGTTTCTCACGTAGACAAAAAGTTCAGATGTCTTTTTGTTGTAATTCATGTTGGTTAGATAGGAAGAAAATTTAATTTTTTATTTTTTTTTTTTTTTAATGTTAGCTCCACAGACACCAACAGATTGGTCTAAGAAGAAAAAGGAACCTCTTGGAAAGCTTGCCTCTCTATTTAAACTCCTGGTGATGTTACTAAACTCTTTCCATGTGTTCAGTTCCAAAGAAATCTGTTCAGAAACATTGGTCTCTGTAGGTCCTTCAATTATTGCTATTCTTCACAACATCATCAGCCACGTTTCATTGCCTTCAGTGATTGGGACTATGTTTGCAATTTTTTCAAAACCCCTGGCAGTGTTCTATGAAAAAACAAAGTGAGTATTTTAAGAATGGTTGGAAAACTGGATTCATTGTATTGCTGCATATTGGGGAAATTGTGTGGTTTGTAGCAAGCGGTGTATTTGAATATAGCTCAAGGATTTTCAGAGCTTTGGCACTAATACACTAAGAATTTGCAACTCCTGCCAAGTCTCTTGCCTTGAGAACACCGTGTATTTCACTAGATTCTGCCTGGTTAGTCCATACTAATTTTGTAGTGCGTCCAAACGCAGCAGAAAGAATGGGTCTGTAAGGCAGGCGCTGCGAACTTGCCGTTTTCTACAATTCCCGCATAAAACGCAGGGTGCTGGGACTGAGCGTGCGGCGTGCCTGCGCTGGGGCGCCTGCCAGGAGCGGCCCGACCGACGCACCGCAGGAGTGTCACCCCAGAGCCCACAGTGCAGCCGTGCCCTCCCTGAGTTCAGGGGGATTCAAAAAACTGAGTAGCAGTCTCCATTGTCATGCTTTTCCTTAGAAATAAACCCAAACCTACCTAAGTCATACAGGAAAGGAAACCTATAGGACTTCTGACAGGTTGGTGTTTAAAATTGGTGTCTCTAAAGAGTGAATGTATTGTAGTGTACACAAGACTGAAGTGTTTGGCTTCCATCTGTTTATTTTTACTGCAGTGAAGATATTAACAGTAATTTGTTTTCTAGTGGGCAGGAACTGCATAAATTTTTGTAGGAAAAAGAGAAGTCGTAGTTAGTTGAAGTGCACTAAAACCCTGTAAGTTTTTAAGCAGAGGGAAATACTGAGAAATACTTGTTCATTGCTATGCAGTTTTTTATATGGCTCTGCTTTATTTTTTTTTTTTTTGTTAATTGTTGTAGGCTTCTCTTCCCAGGACATGATGGACTTACTAGGGGCTTGGTGGGAGGGGCTGGCAGGGGCTTGTCTCCCATTTTTCGGTGATGCGGGAGATGTAGGCTTGGCTCAGGATAAGGAAAAGAGATGGAGCACAGCTGTGGGAGGAGAGGATGGGATAGGATGCTGCCAGTCAGCCCGTAAACGTTTTCTTGAAGCTTTTACTAAAACTTGAAGCAGGACTGTTAGCACTAATCTAAAATTCATCAGGAGTCCCTGTCTCGAAGGCAAGAATCCACTTGTTCCCGTGTAAGGTTGAATTGAACACCACCTCTCCATCTCCCATCTCATCTGCCTTTGTTTGAGCATTGTCTTTCTTAGAATTATTCATTAAAAGGGAGAAGTGAGTGTTGGATGTATATTTTTAAAGGGAGGCATACATAAGCAGATAGAATTTTGGGAACCTCTTCAGGTTGGAGGTCACAGACTTATAAAATGAATTACTAAATGTGGTTTTCTCACATTTTTCATGTTGGTGTACTTAGGGATCTGTTGACATGAAATTACTTAGTTTAGGTGGTACTTCAGCTCTTTAATGCAGATATTTACAGGGCCTAGGAAAGCTGTTTGGGGAGAGGGTTAAGAGCAACACAAAGGCAGCAGTCAGAAGTTACTTCCTAAGAAAACCTTTAATTTTAAATTTGTATTGCTGATCTTTGCCTTAGTGTCTCTTACGGTTAGCGTATGAGTATCAGTGGGGTTCAAGGATAGGCTGACTTGAAACTATTTACAGCAGGAAATTTTTTGATCGCCCAGTGGGAGGCTTGTTTCACAACGTTATTTCATCAAGTTGTATACTAAAACTAGTGTGCAGTGCTTGAGTGCATTTTGTGTTTAATTCTTATGCTTGAGATAAATGAGACAGCAAAATAGGACTTTTGTTTGTTTGTTTTGGCAGGCTTGCTGATGTACCAAAAGTATACAGCGATCTTAACAACAAGGTAAATTTGCTAGAGAAACAGCTGGGGTTTGGGAAAATGTGTGATGTGTGTTTTGCCATTCATCCTGTATTCTAAGAAAATATTTAAAAATGTAATGAAGATAGAGATATGATTTTTAAACTATTCTTTACTAAAAAGGTAGCTGAGGGGAGAACCACTAGGCTTCGCTATTAGACGTTTCACGTGGTATTTAAACTTGTTCATTCAGGCCATACTATTCTATGGGATAATAACGTTTTAAATAATGTTTTAAACTTCTAAATAGTGAATATTTGCAATATTTGAATTCAATAAAAACCCTATTGTTTCTTCTTACCCTCAGCTTGAAAAGCTACTGGCCGAGATCATCCTGTGTTTACAGTCTCACTGCACTGGTTCTTACGACAGTGAACTGCTGGCGCAGCTCTCGCCATTGCTCTGCGTAATGTTTCAGCATAAGAGCAAACAGATCCGCAACCAGTGTGCCCACTTCTGGAACGCAACGTTTGCTAAGACTACATCACTAACATACCCTGAAGAGTTAAAGTAAGATACATGGCTTTTATATTTATGTGTATTTTTAAATGAAGATATCTTGGGTTATTTACAAATGAATTGGTATTGTCCTGGTTACTGTTTATACTGTGCCTTTTGTGCAGGGTGAGATATCTGCTGGTCTTGTTGTGTACCTTCCCCCGCCCCCCTCCATAAGTTTAAATTTTGTTTTGTTGAGCAGGTCTGTGTTAAGCCAAGCCAAAAGGAAAATTCCACTATTGCTGCCCAGTTTTGAAAGCGTCGAGGTAGCCGAAGAATACAGTGGCCCATTCTCTGATGCGGTAAGTGTGTTGTTGGCCCCACCGGGTACTTCATTGGGTGGAACTTCATGGGAGTTGTTTGGCAGGGAGTGGGGAGGTCAGTTTTGGTGCTTACTGTGGTTGGCCTGTGCTTGCTTCGCCTTTGGAATGATGCTGAGTAAGCACTATCAAAAGACTGAGCTGGTTCTTAACAGTTTATCATTATAAATTTTGGATTCTACTAGCTTGTCTGAAATAATTATTTTTTTTAAGTTCTCCTCTGTGTAATTTAGAGGAAAATGGGAGTGTGGGACAGTTTAGTCATAGAAATTGGTACACCTTAGGATGAGTTTGTGAGCTTGGAGTTTCTTCATACAATGTATTCAGTGTATTTTTATTTGAATAGATGGAAAATTCACAGCTGGATGCAAAGATAAGTGGAATGGAGATAAAGTCAAGTCAAAAACGAGACTCTATATTGGCTCAGACGAGTGAACTGAAAAACGAAGTAAAAGACAAATCCAGTACTGTGCAAGTAACATCTGCAAAGGTAAGGTGCTTACAGGCGGGTGTGATAGAATCAAACCCCTTCTGTTCTGCAGCAGAACATCTGGAATGCTGCTGTAAGTTCTCAGCAAAAGTTAATGTGCTTTGTGATGCTGACATAATTTTCTTTCACACGTACGCTGCGTAGCACACTTTAATTTCTCTGCTAAGTTTCCAGACTGGTGAGCTTGAAGAAGGGAGCATGGAGGGCTGCTTGATGGGTGGGAGGTACAAACCAGATACAAAATTCACACCTCGGTCTGGTTGCAGGTTGTGACAGACTCAGGTGCTGGGGTGGGTCTTGGTTTTGGTAGACCTGTGCTGCGTGCGCCAGTCTGTCGCTTGCGGGAGGGGGAGAAGCTGTTGTATTTTTAAGGAATCGCTGATTTGGTAAACAACAGTAAATAATAAGCCTCCTGAGCCTTGAGGTACCTTCACCTGTCACAGCATTTGAACTCCACGGCACTGAAGGAAGCGCAGAAGCTTATTTCAAGGCAGGGAGGGGTGTTGCAGGGTCTCTCCTGGGTGGTAGTGTTGGGGCGGGGGGGAAACACCAAGAAAATCAGCACCTACTGAGGGATTTGTGCCGATTAATGTGCTGATAGAACTGGTTGGTTGAGAACTGTTCCATTCAGGATGGCTGTACCTGAACTATGAAAACACTTCGGATTCCTCTGTTTGGTTTGTAATCCTGTGGGGTTTTCTTTTTCCTTTCTGTAGTTGAAACTAGAATTTTCATCTTCGAAGACTAAAAGCGAAATACTTTTGGAAGAGGAGAAATCTGTTGATTTTGTGTTTATTCCTCCAGAAACAAAAGAAAGAATCTTGACAGAACATCAAAAAGAAGTGCTTAGGTCAAAGAGGTCTGTAATTTATTGTTTTAAACTTAATGTGAAATGTCATTACACTGAGCACGTCAGATTGACGTAACTTTGATTCCTGTGTCTGACTGCTGTAGGTAATTAAGTCCTACTCTCTTCCAGACAAATTGTAAAGTTTAAAGCTAACAAAGTTCCTTGCTTTACTGTTTTAAAGCAACCAAATTATTCCCTGATTGGCATTTCCTATTTTGATTAAATATACTCTGTTATATATTTGGAGTTTGGTAACTTATAGTTTACATTTTTCCATCATGACTCCGACTTGCAATGTGACATGGAAGATGACATTTTTCTTAAATCATTGAAATGAAAGGGTTTTTGTACCTGATCTGAAGGAAGGACTTCTGAAATTGAAGAGAAGTCTTATGTCAGCAGCGTATCAGAAATTAGGATATTCCCAAGACTCATCTTAATTGCAAGAGAGTCTTTTTAGAACTACCCTTTATTTAATGTAAGAAAATAATACTAGAGTATTTTCTGTATTCAGGCAGCAAAACCACAATGTAAGCAAAATTTGTGTACAGTGATGCTTGGCGGGCACTCGGTTGGATGCTGTAGTTGGCATGAGTTGATGAATTCTTTGCAGAGCGGGATCCCAATCACAGCTTTTTTCCCCAAAAGCATGTTTGAAATTAAAAAAAAGATTTAACACAACTGCAAATAGTGGTCTTGAAATAAGGAGATCGATCATGATCTGTATCCACTTTGCAGTTTGGGCCAGCTGGCGCGTGAGGTGGCAGCAGCCAGTTGCAATTTCGTCTTTTGTGCCCAGAGCAGGGGCTGGAGCGTGGGGCCAGGCGGTCTCCTGCCACTCGGCGCGTGCTGCCCCGCCGCCTGTGCCACAGTCACCGCTTGGGTGCCTGTTGCGGTTTGAGTAGTCTTGAGAGTTTGGAAGTTCGGTCTGTTTCATACCAGGATCCGCTCTTTTGTGATGAATGCATTACACTGCCCTATCCTTCTTTTATTTTCATATTTTATTTTTTTTTAAAAAGTCTGACTTACCTTTTCTGGGTTTCTTTCAGAGTTGATATTCCTGCTATGTACAACAATTTGGACGCATCGCAAGATACTACCTTATTTTCTCAGTATACTCAAAGCCAGGAAGATTCTTTGTAAGTAAAGGTGGCCAGTGTATACGTTAAAGGTGTCCCCCTTTTCTGCTACACTTCTAATTTAAGCAACTTCTATTTTAGGGGAAAATCATCTTCAATAGAAAACACGAAAGAAGATACTAAAACCAAGCCTCAGGTAATTTCTCTTTGTCTAATAGTAGTTAAGATATCCGAATTATAACCATACCAGTGATGTTTTTTTCATATTAGTAGCTCTGGTAATTAACAGCAAAACTCTTTGATTACTGTTTGTGATATGGTTTTAAGCTTGATTTGGAAACTCTTCAAGCAAAAAAAAAAAAGTACCCCAAATGTAATAGATCAGAGAAGTAATTTCTTTTCTCTCTATTGATTAATCTGTAATACTCTTGAGAATATCTTCTTTTTTCTTGGGCTTCCTCTGTTTTTTCCGTGTCTGATAATCCTGACGCAGGCTCCGTGACTGTAGAAGACACTGATTGCTTTGGTATTTCATTCTCATCACCCCATTTGAATGTAATACCATTGCAGTGTCGCGGGGCTGTGCTTCTGCTTTCTACAGTTCACACGAGAAAGGGCCAATCATTAAGCATTTTGTCTTAATTTCAAAATGGGAGGACCTAGATAGGTAGTTTTAGTGCAGATGTATTTAAGTTTTGTTACAGAAAGGTAACTTTTTAAAGTGAAAGTGACTTCTTTTTTTAATGTTGATTTCTCTGTTACTCTAGTGTCCCATGCTTTTTAACAGTTTAGCCATGTTTCCACATTCTGATCTGCTTTGAGATGAAGCTGTAAGGGCTTGAGGGGGATTAAATAGTAGGTTTTGGGGGTGGCGGCGGAATTTTGTAAGTCCTAAGTGTAGATCTGTTTGGTTTTGGAGAGGAGTTGGCTAAACAGCTGGCTTGATCAACTGTAGCACTGAACAGACAGTAGGTAAAATCCAGTAGATTTTTCATAAAAACTGTTTTAATAATAGGTTTAATATCTCTTGCAAAACTCAAACATTTTTGCAGTTCTTTGTGTTTGGGGATTTAAATTTGGGAAAAAAAAAAATTTTGCCTTTTATACCTACTGAAGGATGGATAATAAAATAATTTGAAAGAAGGGTGGTTTGAAAAACCTTGTAGGTGTGGCATTTTCTGTTCCACCAGAGCTGGGTTTTTTTTACATTATATTCATAGCAAAACTACAATACTTTGCTGTTCATGTTTTTGGGACAGGAAGAAAATGCAAAGGGTGAAGGATGCACCAACGAATCAGATAATCCTCCTGAGAATGCTGCCGGTGTGAAAAAGTCACCTGTTACTCACGTCGCAGAGAGCTCACCTTCAAACAGTGAGGGAACATCACAAAGGGAGACGGCTGAAATGGTGCCGGAGGAGTCGTCAGCTGGAGAGGGATTAGAAAAAAGTACTGTGGAAACGGCTTCAAGGGAGCCCTCAGTAGGGAACGAAAGTACTTCAAATGTCAGCAGCAGTTCAACTTCAAGTGACGTAATTTCCGGAACACCACAGCCTGCAAGCCGACGGCAGTCTTTTATTACTTTGGAGAAATTTGGTAGTTCAGAGAACAGACCCTTTAGCTTTTCTGCATTAAACAGTTTATCTGAGATGTCTGGAAGCGCTTCTGTGGCAGGTAAACAGGAAAATACAAATGTGTGCAAGACTGGTGCTAAAGCAGAAAAACCTGGAGAAGAAAATAAAAAGCCTTCAAAATCGGAGTCTGAACAAATATTTACTGCAATACGAAGGCTAACGCGCAGGCAGAGTAAAATGGAGCACCAAGGAAATAAGCGGCCCAAGTTGTTCACTAGGTCGGAACAAGAGAAGAGCGCACAAGAGTCTCTTGCTTCCAGCAGTATGGAAGATAGTCCTGAACTGTCTTCTACAGTAGAAGACATAGAGCATGTTCTCCATGCTCAGTCCCAAGCTCTCCATTCTATGGAAGAAGAAATTAAAAAAGTTGAAGATACGATAGCAGAAATGGAAAAGGTCCAGGCATTAGATACAGATTCTAAAGAAAATACGCCGCCAGAGACAACCGTCTTATCTGAGCAGGTAACGGGCGATGATAGTCAGGTTCCACATGTGTCTCCTAATCAGAAACTACCAAGACGTTCTTCAAGACGACGGTCAGAAACTGCAGAAAGTACAGCGGGTAGTCAAGATAAGGAAGATGGCCACCAAAAGAGAGACAGACATAAAGATGATGAAAAATCTGGGCAAAAGAAGGTGACACAGCCTAAAGATGATGTATCTCAAAAGCAGAAAGCAGTTTCTGGGAAAACTGTGGAAAATACTAATAAAAAAGAAAGCAGCCTACCTGAGAGGACTGCTGCAGAGGACTTAAGCTCAAAGGAGTCTCCTGCTTCAAGGGGCCTTGATGAGGATGTGAATAAAATTGCCAGGAGGTCAGAAGATAACTTGAAGACTGACAGGGAAGGTCAAGACTGTAGCTCGAGTACAGCAGGTCAGAAGAAGATTGAACACCCACGGTACCACACAAGAAGATCTTCGCAAGGATTGCTCTCCAGCATAGAAAATTCAGAGGCTGATGGCTCCGAGACCAAGGAAGAAAGCACAAGGAAGAAAAGATCTGCAAAAGTGAAGAATAGAAGTGATTCTCTTGAAGGTAAATGGAAAGACCTACAGCCAGGAAGCCATAGCCATGAGGTGTCTTCCCAAGGAAGTGAAACTAAGAATCTGCTGGAAACAAATAAATGTGAACTAAGCCCTGAACTCAGCGCGGACGCTGCGTTGGCATCTGAAGCGTGTGACCCCAAACACCAAGTAATGCCTACAGGTGCTAGCAAAGCTGTGGGCTCTGCCAGCTCAAAGGATTCGCCTGGTGCACAGAATGCAAGTGTGGAACTAAAGAGCAACACATCCATGGAATCGTTCACCAACGTGTGTGCATCTGATCAGGACTTGAAAGCCCCAGGAGAAAATAAACAGGTTGAGAAGCAAAGAAACGTAGAAGACAGTTGTCCAACTGTTCTGCCTGAATATGTACCAGGAGCAAATGCTTCAGGTGGTGATCTTTCCTCTTTGCAAATACCTGACTGTCAGCACAAAAGAAGCAAAAGGGTGAAAAAACTAAGGAGCTGCGATTGCTGTTGCCCAAAGCCAAAGCAGCAAGTATCGTCATTCACGGAATCAAAACCTGAGAACGTTCCTGAGCTGAGTGAGCCCGAAACCACCCCAGTTCAGACATCTGTAAATACATCAGAGGTGTCTGGTAATTCAAATTTGGATGAGATCTTGTCCATGGCACCTTGTGCAATGAGCACTCCTTTGCATCCTCCAAAGGAGCCCACTGCATTTCACTTGGAAGGAGAGAGAACATCTGAGGATAATCTGCAAGGCAGTGGTGGTGTAGTGGGTCTGGAGAACGCAGAGTGCATCACAGGTGAGACTACTGACTCTGTAGTGGAAGTGAAAGAACCCCCTGATGAGAGTGACTGGCCGGAGCAGTGTCTGTCTGAGCGTGCTGCAGATGAGGCTGGTGACAGCCATCTGGCTGCAGGGATGGAAAGTGAAGAACCAGAAGCTACAGAAAAGGAAGAAATAAGTCGGAATGGACAACTGGAGGAGATACCTGAGGTGCTGACTGCTGTTAGCAAACCTGAGAAAAAACAGACGGCTGAGCTAGAAAGCAATCAGGATAAAGAAGCAGCTGAGAATACTGTAGGAGAAACTTGCATTATTCAAGATAAAGGGATGAAGGAGGAATTGGTGGAAACTGAAATTACAGTGCCTGAAGATGCGGCCTTAGACGAAGATGATGCAGTAGAAAATAACAGCGTGGATTCACCTCAAAAGCCGGAGGATGACAATTCTTTAGTGTTAGTTAATGAAAGCCCTAATGGCATGCAGGCACGCTGCATGTGGTCTCCTTCAGCTTCTCCATCCACTAGTATTTTAAAAAGAGGTGTTAAAAGAAATCAAGACGATGATTCCCTGTCACCTGCTAATAAGGTATTGCCATGTGTTTCGTTATGTGATAAGTTCTGTTCGTAACTGGCATATGTAACAGTGTCTGTAGTGTCATGAGTTCCAAATATGTTGAATTATTGACTGTATTTTTCATTGTAAATGATCTTATGCTGAAGCTGAGGCCTTACAAGTTTATTTTTTGGAAGGCACAAGCCCTGCCAGGCTTGCGTTATCGGGGCTCGGGGTGGGGGGCTGCCTGGCCGGGCTCTAACCTGCTGCCTGGCTGCAGCACAACCAGCGCTACTGCAAAACCGCTGTGTGCACAGCCGCGGTCCTGCCCCGGGCTGGAGCAGCTTTTTACAAAATGCATTAAATGTTCCCTTTGGCAATATGGCAGCTGCAGTTTCTGTCCTTGGGTGAAACGTCATCTGTGTCATTCAAGAACTTTAATGACTTTATTTCAAACTGAGCTATGTTGTCTCCTCAGACTCAGTTCACCAGCGTGTGGTGGTTGGAGTTCATACTATAAAAACTACTTCTCTCTAAAAACAGATCCGCCGAGTCTCTTTTGCAAATCCAATTTATCAAGAAGGACTGGCAGATGACATAGACAGGAGAAGTCCTGTCGTTAGATCCCATTCTTCTTCACCATCTTCCCGAAGCCTTAAAATTTTATCTAATATTCAGGCTAAGGTAAATTCTGTTACGTATATTCTGTATGTCGTAAGTACTCGCGTTTCTCCTTTATCATAATAACGCTGCTTTAGTATATAGTCAGTGTCATCTGCGAACAATTGTAAGAGCAGAGAATCAGTAAGCATAAGAAGCGGTTCTAACGGGTTTAGCCTGACTCAGTCCGTTATTCTCTGAGGGCGAATGCGCTCTGAGATGTCGGTAGCTAAATCTTATCGTTAACTGCATTCCTGTGATCCTGAGAGATCTTTTTTCCTCTTTTTCTATCCAGCATATTACCACTCCAACCAAAGGATTTCTGTCCCCAGGATCTCGTAACCCTAAATTTAAGAGCTCAAAGAAGTGTTTAGTAAGAAGTGCTTTGGTTCATGTATCTCTTCTATTTTTTTTTTCCTGTATTCAGTTGGGTGATAGTTAATTTAATAACTTTTCTGTATTATTCTAGATCACGGAAATGGTGAAGGAATCGCTGCCTTGCCCTGCAGAATGCGTGTATCCTGCCTTAGTCGGCTGCAAAGCACCGGTTGATGTAATTTTACCTCAGATTACATCGAACATATGGTAAGTGGATTGTTCCTCTTGCAGATGGTGTTTTAATAGAAACTCTATTCTAACTGAGGCTGCAGAACCAAATACTCTGATGCAAAATGTGATCACGCTTTTCGCCAAAATCTTTTTAAGAGCAGGTAGGTTGGTTTGGTGGGGGAGAGACGTAACTATTGTGGAATTATTCAGGTTGTCTTTTTGTAAGGCTGCGAAAAGCTCACACCCGGGAACACGGGGAGCTTTCTCCGTTTCGTGTGGCACAGCAGACTGATCTTAATGACCCCTGACGAAGCAGTGGGAGCTTTCTGTGTATTGAAGGTGAAGTGGGATTTTGGAAAAAAAAAATAAAATAAAATAAAATCTACATTCAAATGTACAAAGGCCGGGTGCTCAGCTAGTTTGTTTTACAATTTGAATTTTGGTAACTTATCACAACAAACTATAGCCCTGCAGTGGGAACTGCTCAGAACGGCTTTTTCTAGTGTGCGCGGCTCCTTTTCCTCCCGCTCGTGTCACACGGGAGTGGGCGTTATGGCGCCGGTCGCTGCTGGCTGCAGGATAACCTGCCAGAAGGTTTGCTTCTGCAGAGAGAACGTGCTTGTGAATCTGCATTCGTGTAAGATTGCTTTGTGCTCCACCGTGCCAGGCCGAAAGGACTTGAATTCTCGCTTAAGAAACCCTTTTTCCCTCCCCTTTTGCAGCACCAGAGGTTTGGGGCAGCTCATTCGAGCAAAGAACATCAAGACAGTGGGTGACCTGAGTACTTTGACAGCATCTGAAATCAAAACTCTTCCCATCCGTTCTCCGAAAGTTTCCAATGTTAAAAAAGCTCTTAAAGGATATCATGAGCAACAGGTACGGTTTCATTTTAGTACCCCGAAAGGCAGTGTTAGCCCAATGAACTGCTGCCGTCCATCACGAGGAATGATGTCATTTTCCTCCATTAGAAATAGCACTGTAAAATGTAATCTCTACATCTCAAAGTGACATGGGAATTCAAGGTAGAGATGTGACTTAGTTACAATATTATTAACAGGAATAAGAATTGTGTTTGTTACGGGGTTAAAACATGCCCCACCGTATAATGTTTTTTTTTTCTTGTTCTCTCACAAAAAATCTTCAGGTAAAATCTCGAGCATTTGAGGAAATGTCAGTGCTTGAAGATGCAGAAAAGCCCGTAAATAACGTAGAGGATAAATCTCTTTCTGTAGATGAAGAAAAACTTGCAACAGGTACGTATTGCGTGCTTTCTGCTCGTGATTGGGCTGTTTCTGCCTATTCCGGCTTCATTCGCTCCTAATAGGAACACTTAATATTTTATCTTTTTTTGGGAGAGAGTGTGAGTAGCCAATATTAGCACATCAGATGGGTGATGGAGATAAGCAAAGCCTGTAGCAATGGCTTTTTAAAACTTCTTGCATATTTGGAGGGAAAGATGCTGGTTTTCCCTGAACAAGCTTGCATAAGGATGTGAAGTACGAATTAAGCGGGGCTCGACGTACTTACTCCTCTGAATCTCAGCCAGGTATGTCCCCGGAGCTGTTTAATACCGCAGCGAGGGCTGTGGTTCTGGGCGCGCACAGAAATGAGCACGATGAAGCAGAGATAGTGAAGCAGTGCCTCATCCCGGGGGGCTGGGACAGGAGGGGGACAATTCCCTGGATACCTATTTTGGATTTGGGTGCTCAGATTTCTGTTTGAATTCTGTGCATTTGGGGAGTTTGGCCCGATAGCTCAAACAGGAATCCACATTTGTTCTTCCTACAAGGCTCCTGGAGCATTTGGTTAACTGGAGAACAAAGAACCTGGGAGTAACTTCTCCTGAGCTGTCTGGTTTAGAAGTTGGCCTTTGGGATAAGGTGTCTGGAAGGACACTGGCAGCATCTGCATAGGATCGAATGTTTTCATTTCTGCCCTTAGTTCTATTGTACAGTCATGATCAAATATAATGAAAGGCACCATAAAGCAGGGTAGCGTGGAGTTCTGAGGGCTGCCTTTGTCAGAAGTTCTCCTGTTGTGTGGCACAAGTACTTTGTAGACTGCTTGAATACGTTATTTTGTATGAAAGAGGCTTTGACAGCTGCGACTCTTTAGCCTGGAGAAGAGAGGGCTGAGGGGAGACCTTATTATTGCTTACAAATCTAAAGGGTGGGCTGAAGGAGGATGGAGCCAGACTCATTTCAGTGGTTCCCAGTGACAGGACGAGGGGCAGTGGGCACAAGTTGGAACAGAGGAAGTTCCGTTCCAACCCACGGAAACTCTTCTTTACGGTTGGGGTGGCAGAGCAGTGGCACAGGCTGCCCAGGGAGGGGGTGGAGTCCCCTTCTCTGGAGGTTTTCAAAACCCGCCTGGATGCAGTCCTGAGTGATGTGCTCTGGGCAGTCCTGCTTTAGCAGGGGAGTGGGGCTGGGTGAGCTCTAGAGGTCCCTTCCAGCTCTGAACATTCTGTGATTCTGTAGCAAAGTACTTCTGCTTAGACTGAAACCCAAACACACAGACCTCACTCCCAAACACACAGACCCCACTGCCCTTGTTCCTTCCTTTCCAGATTTGATTGAACCAGTTGTCTTGAACACAAGCGACCAGCCCCCAGCAGATCTCCTGAGCCAGATTGATGCGCTCGCTGCTCAGCTGACCTCGGAGGATCTTCACGGCTACTCGGGAAGCCAGCTTTTTGAGATGCAAGAAAAACTTGTTGGCATGACAAACTGTATCATGAAAAACCTGCAGTCCCGTTGGAAATCGCCACCCCATGAAAGTGCTGATTAGTTGCTTGTCATTTCTAAGTAAGGAGGATTTTGTTACAACGATTTTCCCCAAAACCTTCTTTCCCTCCTACTGGTGAATTACTCCTTAAACTGTGCATTTTGTACTATAGAAGATTTTTTTTAACAACTGTATGAGCAAAATTTATCATGTTCCCCCCCCTCCTTATTTCCTTTTTTTTATGTGTGTTCTAATTTGTGGGACCGCGTATTCCCTGTTAGAGGTATGTTATCCTATTGCTATGCATATTTCTTTCAGGTAGCGAAAGAAAACTTGACAATGTTGTGCAATAGCAAAGACTGAAACCAAACCAGCAGAGTAGTTAAATTATTTTTTCAAATCCGAAGTGTTCTTACTGCTGCAAACTCTTATGATTTGGTAAGAGATCGATCTCACGGCTGAGCTCATCTGCTGCCATCCTTTGTTTCCTTCCTTGACCCTGCCAGAGAGACTTCAGCACCGGTTTGTACCGAGAGAAGCTGTGCTTCGTTCCTGACAGCAGCGACAGCCCAGGAACCTGCTGTTTGACAACTGGATGACATCTATTTTTGCATGTATTTTTGTAAGAATCGCACTAAGAAGCTGATAATGCAGCGTCCCCTTCCAGGGGACAGACTTGGCAAAACTCAGGCGTTTTCCCGTGTTCTTTGTTTGTGGCAGTTCTTCCGTGGAGAAGACTTTTTCCTTGGGGAAATGAATGGATTTGACAAGAGCTCTTTGTATATTATGTACAGACTTATCATGGCAAATGTTGGTTAATAATTTATGATTTTGAGTTTTAATTGCATGGAATGCATTGCTGCTTCTCAGAGACCTTTGGAGAGAGTTCTCGGGTTTTACTCTGGAAATCTAATTTGTATATATTGTACTGTAGCTATCAAAAAGGACGTTTATCGACAGGAATTGCTGCAGGTGGTTTTAGAACTTACACATGGACAAATAAACCAGCAAACAGTTCCCAAACTTGTTAATGTCCTTGTGGTTTGGTGGGTTTAGGGTTTTTTCTCCCCCTTCAGATCTGTTCAGCCCTCCCGCAGCATTGCTGTGTATTCTCCAGGTTGGGAGGGACCTCGGAAGGTCATTGCCGCTGCCTAAAGGTAGGAGCGGGTGCGCGGGGACATGGGAGTGTCTCATCAGCAAGGCTCTCAATATTCCTTGCCCTCTTCTTGCATCTCATGAAGAAAACGAACAGGACAAAGAGGTGTCTTGGAGCTGTAATGTGAACAGTGCCAGCGAGGAGTTGGCTGTAGGTTTTCTTGCTTTCTTGAAAACATCGTTTTGGTTCCAAATCTGCCTCCTAAGACTTGTTCAACTCTGGTACCCAGCAACCTTTACAGATAAGGATGTTACTAACACACATCAAACAGGTTTTGGTGGCTTTGAACCATCACCCTTCAGTGCTGGCACTCCTGAATCCCGCGCTGAGGAAGGACGTTTCCGCTCCAGCTGGCTGCGTACGCCCCGACGTGCTGCGCGTTCCCCTTGAACAGAGTCCTCGGCGTTAATGCTCCAACTCCTGCTGCTGTTAACTTGGTTTTAATCTTCAGTCTCTCTTGGACACAGTATCCGGTGATTGCTTCTTTCTGTCTGTCTTGGAGACTGGCTGGTTCCGGGTGCTTCAGCAGGTGAAGCAGAAACCACTGTGTTCAGGTATGCCGTGATCTGTCCCAGTCAGTCGCAGCCCCCCGGAGTGTGGCTCTTGCCTCCTCCATCGCCACCTGCGTTCCGTCCCTTTCTCAAGAGAGTTTTCTGAACAAAGCCACTTTGTGAGATTGATTCCTGCTCATCGGTGTGAGTGAATACATCAGACGTACTGCAGAAACATCAGCTTTATTTAGTCACTAATTTACAAGTAATAACAGCTTTTGACCCCAGGACAGTCGCATGAAAAACACGCGTAAGAGCTCAGCAAGCAGAAGGGCAGGTGGGTGCGTTTGGGGATTTTTTTGGTTTGGGGATTTTTTCCCCCCTCCCCTAGCTAAATGTTGGTTTGAGATACTAAGCTTAAACGTTGTTTATATAGAAAAGAAGTGAATACATTCAAATCTTTTAGAATAGCCCAGAAAAATGCTCTCTTTATGGGAGAATGAATAAGGTCATATTTGGTAGTCTTAGTCTGAAGTACGGGTATAGAATTTCAGAGCCACTGACCTGGATTGCCGTTCTGGATCGTTAAACGCTGGGCTGGGCTGGGCTGTGGTGAGGAAATGTTTGCCAATCCAGGCAGCGTTTAAAAACCCCTTTTTTTATGATATTGGAAGAAACACAGTTCTCACAAGCAATGCCTAGTACTGTGTTTACAGGTAGTTTTCAAAAATGTTTTGAAAGGATGTTTAAGATGTTTCAAGAGTATTTTGCTCTGCAGTTGCTTTTTTTCTTTTTTTTTCTTTTTTTTTTTTTTTGTTTGTTTTTTTTACCTCATGGTTCGTAAGGCACTATCACCATGGAAGACAATACGGCACTCTGGAAGAAGTGTTACAAACCCTTTTCTAAGGCTTACGTTGAGACGTGCCGGCATGTCTGTGCCACGCGGATAGGCTTTACGGAAAGCCGGGCCGTGGTTTAGACGGCTTCCACATAGTTGGCGGGCAGCATGCCCGTCTTGCCGGTTCTCTGCACCGTCCCGTACATCCAGCCTTCGTCGATCGCTTGTACGTTTACTATCGTGTCGCCGTCTTTGAAGGAAACTTCATCAGCGTCAGCCGCCATATAGTCGTACATAGCCCGGTAGGTCTTCTGTTAGTTTTAAGAAAGGGGAGGGGGGCAAAGAAAACAAGAGACACGTTCAGACCCCCGCGGTCAGCGCTGACAGCCAGAGCCGCGGGCGAGAACCAAAATGTAAGAGCTGGCTGAGGGCAAGTTAGGTTTTGACTCATTTCAGTACTCTCTAAGTACTGAGGGCAGCATCTGGCTGGTCTTTTAAATCTCCTGATTTCAGACCACAAATGGTTGTTCTCAGTAACGAAGGACTTTCGTTACCCAAGGGTACTGTGCGAGAGTGACACTGAAAGCATTTTGTTCAGCGTCAGTATCTGAGCAGCATCAGCTCCAGGTAGCTTCAGCTGTAACTTTAAGGTGTTGCCTCCCAGCAGATGGCGTGGGGAGGGGAGGCCGTGCCCATTGTCACGTCTACTCTAAGACAACCTCAGGAGCAGAAAGAAGTGTTACTTTGACGTTTTCAAGAACAGGAGAGGGTCTGTCCTGCTCCAACAGGTCTGTTACACATTCACCTGGTTTTGTACCACTCCCCAGCCCAGGGGGTGGGCACCTTACTTGGTACTTGGTACCGAGTTGCCACGCTCTGCAGCAGGATGGAGCACACGCCGTGGGCTGCCGGAGCCCTCCCTGGCCACGCGCCTTTCCTGGGGAGCCAAACTGGCTCCCGCAGCAACTTTGGGATTGTGGCTTAATGCCACTGAGCCGCGTTACTTACACCAGCAGTAGATGGGTGAGAAGGAACTGATGACACTGTTGTTTGCTGGGTGACCACTGACGATGACCGTTGTTGCGGTAACTCTATGGTTTTCGCATGTTTGTAGCCCACTACAAAAAGAAAATATATTTGTATTGTTCATCACAGAATTGGCGATCGGGTTGGAGTTGCTCTGAATAAAGATCATGGGATAGGTCAGAGGTGGGTCAAATCTACCCTTTACCCCCTGAAATACAACCGCATCTGTTGGTTACGTCTGTAACTCAGCATTTTGCAGGTGTATTTCTGTGCTTTTTCCTGGCTAAAGGACTTACTGACCCCGAGCCCGTGACCAGCACTGCCCTGCCAGATGGCCTGGATACCATCTGTCCCCACATGTGAACAAAGGGCATTTTTGTCCTCCGCGTACCTGTTGCAGTGGTGGTGAAGAAGCCCCCGTTGCTGTAGTAGGACAAATGTTGATCTACGCCGTCGGAGGGTTCGGATTTTTCTTCGCCGCCGCTGAGGCTCAAGGCACTGGCAGAGCGGGAGTGCTCCCGGCTGCGGCGCTGGGCTTGGACTGCGAGGAGAAAGCAGCGGGAACCAATTTATGTCTCTGTTTTGTAGGGAGATGCACACATAACAGTGCGTGTGCACATACATATATATGTATATACCCACACGCATACACAGGTTCCTTTTGTATATATGCACACACCTAAATACGTACATGTGTGCCTACACGTTCTGTAAAAATACCCAAAGCTCTCCAGTGTTGTTCCCAAACCCAGAGCAGCTGTGCTTATACTGGGCAGAAAACAGACACAGGCTGCACCTATGTGACGCAGAATTGGTTACTGTATTTTATAAACGATTTATAAAAAAGCGTGTGAATTAATCCCAGTCTGTTTTTATGGGTACTCAACGGTATTTACCAGGGCTTTTTTTTTGTTAAAGTATTCTATGGACACAGTGCTGATGTTCTACTCAAAAAGACACAGTGATTATGCCCGTGTTATCTTTAATACTCAGAATTTTCATTCCCTATAGTGCCAGCTACTTCCAAACTTTTTATTCCAATTATCCCACGCTTTCCTTCATCAGCTCACACAGATCTGAGCCATGCCTGGACTGTCTTGTCTATCATTCAGGACGCAGCTCCTCTCAAACAATTAGCAGGAAAGGAATTTAAAAAAAAAAAAAAGTAACTGAGGAACAGTATTTTTAGAGTTATTTATAAAGGAGGCACATGTTACAGGTGAGCACATATGTTGTGCTATCTGTGCATCACATAAACAGTCCTCTCCGTGCCTGTGTTAGACCGCTTCTATGGAACAGTAACATTAACAATGTATTTTTTGAGAAATGGCTATATTAAACATTAGCTATATTTAGAGAGCGAGCACAGATATAGTTATGCCGCTGAGGACGAGCTGTAGACAATTTCCCCTCTGGTTACCATTCATCCTCACGAGAACTGTCCCCCGGTGTAACTTTTGAAATCCCGGCTCTGTTTACCACCGCGGCGGAAGGCAGCAGGAGAGGCTGCGCGTGCCTTCGTGCCGAGGCAGAGCCCTAAGCTGTCCTTCGCTATCCCCAACCCTCCGTTTTACTGGTTGGATTTGCCCAAGTTTGAAACCGATTTTGCACAAACACTGCGGACTATGGAACAAACCGGAGATCATGTGTAAGCTTCGGGACTGAATATTGTCTTCTGCCGGGTCGTAGTCAAAGACTGACCCGGGGTTAGTGCGCCACACGCGAAGACCTGTAAGAGAAACAGCATTTTCTGAGGAGAAGCTGTAGCTTGAGAAACCTACAAAGAGCGCGAGCAGCATGTGTCTGTCCCAAATAGGAGTAAAAGTGTATCAGAAAAGCAGTATTTCATAAATTTGTGTTTCTCAAATCCATAGCACAGAGTAGGCTTCTATTTTTTATCACTTCAATCTACAGCAAGTGAGCTAAGGTGTGGCTCTAGGATGCATAGAGATGAAGTTCAAAATATAAGTAAGAAACGTAAATCTAGTGATACATTACGAAGTTGGGCAGAACAGGACAGATGATTTACAGCCGCTGTAAGAGACTATTTTCAAAATGGACAGATGGAAACATCACCTCCAAGTACTGACAAATTCACATTGCGATGGCTGAGCTTGAGTAAAACAGCTCATCCAGGTCAGCCTGGGGGTTGTGGCCATGAAGTCCTCAAGTCATTCTAAAGCCCGTGTTCTGCTTACCTGTGAGATTCTCCTGATCCTGGTCCACGCGCTTTCGCTCCATTTCTACCACTCGCCTTTGAATGCCCCTGTAGCTGATGTCACTGAAGTCCTGCATGTTCTTTTTCACGCGTTCTGTAATGGGGTCGGTAACTACAGGTGTGAAACTACCTTTGCTTTTCTCAAAATCTTCATGGTATTTCACCTGCAATTTAAAATGCAATGTCTGTTCTCTGTAGCTTGGGTGAATAATTTTTATTCCTGCTTACCTCAGGTGATGTTCTAGTACAGCGGTGCGCTGCTGTTCTGAACTTTTGCTTTCCCCACCCCAAGGAGCAACGAGAGAACCCCTCATCCCAAACACGCCTTTCCTGCAGTCACTCTTGCCTTTAGCATTTAAGAATTTGGGTAACCGCCCTTGGTATATGCGCGTTGTCCTTGAGCTGCCAACCCTGGAATGTCTCAGCAAAAAGGTTTTTATTTAACTCACTTGCCAAGTTAAAAATACATCTATAAATGCTCTTACTGTAGAGATATGTTTCTGGGTCTCTCGGACGCGCCGCATTTCAGGTGTATCCAGTACATACGCAGCTTTGCCTTGTACCTGTTTTCGGAAACTATCTGAGTAAAGAACCTGCCAGACAAGAAACGGGAGTGAGCAGAGGGCACAGAACTACTTCTGCATCGTGAGGAATGAGCTGTGCTGACATCGCCTGGCAAAGGCGGAGGGGGGAAAGCAGCAGCTGTGTCGGTGAGTAACTTCAGAATGCAAAGCGGAATTCTTTTTCCCAAAGAAAGATCTGGACTTGATCCCAAACATTCCTTTTCTTAACTAAAAGATCCTTACCTTTTTTAACCACGTAACAACAGGTAGATGTAATGCAGCAATAATATTCAGGTAACATTTCCGTATACCTGAGCCGCACCTCGCTGACTTCACTGCAGTCATCAGCGTGAAGCAGAGACAGCATAACTAGACCTGTATTTATCCTTGAAAGAGTACAATTTTTGCTGGGTTCGCAGGGTTTTGTTTTTCAGTGCTAACAGTTGCATCGCGCTTCTGCAAACGCTTTGCTCTGAGCGACCTGCTCCAGCTGAAGCTGTCCCTGCTCGGGGCAGGGGGTTGGGCTAGAGGGCCTCTAAAGGTCCCTTCGCCTGCTGCGATCCCGTCATCTGCTGCGTGTAGAAACCTTTACAGGATGGGGGACGTCGGGATTTACCTCTGCGGTAACCTGCCTAAAGAAGCCCATTTCCACATTTGTCATGTTTTTATACATGATGTCAGAAAGCCATCACAAAGTACACTGTTACTGAAGAACGATCATTTTATATCTCATACAGTGTAAGACCATTACATACAGAAGATATTTGGAAGAGACCTGAAGGCAACATATGTTAGCCGTTGTTTAAAAAAAACCCAAACAACCAAATGCAAAATAAAGCAGTGAATTACACGGAAAGAAATACTCCTTTGCAGGAGAAAGTAAAAAGCAAGTATTAAAGGATTTGATTTTAGGATGGTTACTTCGTACTTCCAAAGTAGGTAGCCAGAGAGTTACGGTAACATCTGCACTGTTCATTTGAGTGCAGATTTCAGGGATTGAAATAGTACTTTTTTAACGTATTTTCATTTACTGTCTGAACGGAACATACCGAGCTGATGTTTTCTTGATTGCGCTTAGCTCTCTCCATCTCTGGAGTCATTGGTGTCGGAGTTCCTTTTGCCAGATGTTCCTTGTACAAAACCTACAGTGTACAACAAGGTGTCCACAAATCAGACTGCGGTAACTCATAGCTCATTCTGTAAAGGGTGTTACTGTTTAAGCATACTCATCACTGCAGGGGGAGAAAAGATCTTGGGAAATAAAGCATCTAAAAAGTTATTTGCTAGAGCAGAAGGGAAAAACCAAAGGGAAAAATAAGGAAAGCTGAGAAAATAAGGCTAAATTAGAAGTGGAGCTTTTTGTTCAGAATGGTTATTTTTGATATAAGGTGGTTGTCGTCTTCTTTCAGTACCGAGCTAATGTGTTCTTGATTGCGTTTGACTCTCTCCATCTCTGGAGTGACCGGTGTGGGGGTTGCCTTCCCTAAGCCTTCTTTGTACACAACCTACAGATCACAAAGTAACTCAAAGTCACAAACGCACAAATTAAAAGCTGTGATGTTACTGGGTTTAGAGTAAACATCATCCATTATGGAAAAAAAAAAAAAAAGGTCAGAGGAAAAATAGTATTAAAAAGTTAATTGACAAAAAATCTTTTAAGTACTGCAATTTTAAGAGATGACTTTCTAAGTTTGAGAGGAAAAAAATTAGAGGGTTAAATAAAACCAGGCAGACATAAGTTATTAAAAAAAAGTGCTCTATCACATCCCCTTTATTTCTTCCAGACAATACCGAGCTAATGTGTTCTTGATTGCGTTTGACTCTCTCCATCTCAGGAGTGATAGGTGTGGGGGTTGCTCGCCCCAAGTTTTCTTTGTACAACACCTGTGGGATACAGAAGATGTATCCGGCATCTTAAACCCCCCCCAAATCAAAAGGATTTGAACCCAAATTATTACTTTGTTACCACATTTCAAAAAAGTCACGACTGATTATAGTATGCAGCACTGCACAAAAGCCAAACATCTACTGCTGTGAGGAAGGGTAAGAAAAATAAACTGTGAAGGAGAAGCTTGTTATTTTCCTGGTTAAGAAAGAGGGCTCTATCCAGCTCCAACTACGCCGATGGCTCCACGGGCTCGGGCAAGCTGCCTGTGGCCCTACGGAACTATTTAAGAAATATTTTATCTGCTGTTTTATCTGTATTTGCAGCAATTCATGACCTTTTGGGGAGGGAGCTTTGTTGTCACGCTGACCTTGGGCAGCCAAATAAAGAAGGGTGTGGAGGACCGGCGCCTGGTGTCACCACCTCATTGCACCCGCACACCTCCCCAGTGCCTCAGGCCACCTAAAAGCTATTGCTGATGCACCACCCAGAGCAGGAACAGGCTCGGTCCTCCGTGTCTGTCTGTTTAAGGCATCCCAAGTCACCCCTCACAGCAATACCACCGCGTGGGGCAGAGAGGTGGGAGGTTTTGGTGTGGGGTGGTTGGGTTTCTTGTTTGGTTGGTTTTTGCTAAAGTCAAATACCTCCAAAAGCCAACGAAAGCTCAAACACTAAGCATAGAGAGAGAAACGTGAATGCCTTCCCCAAAGGACACTAAGCTCTGAAGATCGTCTGGATAGAGCCCACAGCTATACAAACCGAGGCGTAGAAAAAGCCTAAATTTCTGGATCAGACTGTTAACGCTAAAGTAATTTTATTTTAGAAGAGGAGTGATTAATTTGCAGAAACAAATATTTCTATTTTTGAAATGAAAATCAACTTTCAGTAGATAGTTAGAATGTTACTGTATTAAAATATAAGCACAAAGGAAAAAAAAAATATCTATTTTTAAGGTACCGAGCTAATGATTTCTTGATTGCGTTTGACTCTCTCCATCTCTGGAGTGATTGGTGTTGGGGTCACTTTCCCCACATTTTCTTTGTACAAAACCTACAGGATACAAAGGAGTATCCACACGTCATTACAAAAGGCACCACCACCAAAAAAAAAAACCCCAAACAAACCCAACAAACCAACCACAAAAGCAAACCAACATACAATAAAGCTTTTGACCCGTGACACTCGGAGAGGGTTAGCTTTGGGGCGCGCTGCTGCTCCCGAAGACGCAACGGGCGCTTCGCATTAACCTACAGGGCTGCAGAAACCGACCCTGTGTGGAATCGACGCCGCGTGAAAGCACAACAGTAGCGAGAAAGGGTTAAAAAACCGCAAAGAAACAATATCCGCCCATCAAAAACAAAAGGTCCAACCTAGTTCTAGTAAAATCCTGCTTCAGGCAGTGTTAAACAGAAGTTACTACAATTTGTTTGTAAGCGGAGAAGGTGGGAGGTTTATGCCACACGGCAGATTCATTTTATCAAGTTAGAAAGCACAGCCGATGACACTGCTGCAGTCACATTAACCACTTCATTCAGCTTTTTAGGAACTGGTTTCCTGCTGGAAGTACCGAGCTAATGATTTCTTGATTGCGTTTGACTCTCTCCATCTCAGGAGTGACAGGTGTTGGGGTTGCTTTCCCTATGTTTTTTCTTTACACAACACCTGTGAGACATAAGAAAGGAGCCAAAGAAAGCGACAATAAATTAAAAGCGAGCTGGAGACAAACTTGAAGACTAAGGCATTTTTTTCTTGTCTTTTTTATTTTTTTTTTCTCAGGGCCTAGGCATTACATACAGTTTTAAAGAAGGTACTGAGCAATATTGGGCTAGAGAAGCAGGGCTTTTTACGTACAGGATCACTCGTAATAAATAGTGTAAGTACTACATAAGTGAGACCACAAAAATACCATATGGAGGGGCTGAGGATGTTATGACTATGTAAATTATAATTTCTTTAAAAAAAAGAATGTCAGCACTGCAGAGAAAATGAGTGGCGTTGGTTAAGTGTTTTTAGGATTAGAGTAGGGCATTAAAATCACTCTTAAAAACCAATAAAACCCATAACAAGTTAAAGCCACCACTGTAAACCGCAGTAAGACACGAGTAAGAAGTAATCACTTGTGTAAGGCGCTTTAGAGCTACCGTCGGCGTTATTTTGGAACAAATGTTACAACGTCCATTTATTAAAACGGTTAAAATGTTCCTTTAAATAGAGTTAAAGGGAACTTTTTTTCTTAGCAAAGTACCGAGCTACAGATTTCTTGATTGCGTTTGACCCTCTCCATCTCTGGAGTGACTGGAGTGGGGGTTCCAGTCCCCACGCTCTCTTTGTACAACACCTGTGTAGCGACAAGAAGCACCCAAAACCATCATCACAACTCAATAATGATGACATCCGACACGAAGGCAAATATCTGAGTCTGCTGGAGCTCAGTCTGCTCTACCGTGCCCTAAAAGCTCTTCCCCTGGAAGCAATGAAGACTGGATTGCTCCCGGGAGGGGCTGAAGGCAAAAAGGTCTGTGGTTTTATCTTTGCAGGTGCAGCAAATCCAGCACAGAGGCCTCTTCTCTCAAACACATTTTCTCGGTGGAGCTTTTAGTCCACCACCGAAGCCTGCTAGCAAGTCACACCCTCCCTCTTCTACACCGACGGCGTTAAAACAGGAAACAGACAGGATTTAAAAAAACCCCAAAACACTGCACAGAAAAAGGAAGTTGGAAGAGGGAGCAAAATGGTTAAAAATATTTAGGAAAATGTAAAGAATTACATATATGAAGAAGTGGTAGGTCAGTAACATTGGAACATGTAGTACAGTGAAGAAGAAAGGATGTTTTTATAAGTTGATTACATGGAAGTAAGGAGTGGGATCATTCGTTTTTAATAAAGGTTAAAAAGTTCTGTTTAAGTGGAGTTAAAGGGAATAATACTTCTTTTCCTCCACAAAATACCGAGCTAATGTGTTCTTGATTGCGTTTGACTCTCTCAACCTCAGGAGTGACAGGTATTGGGGTTCCTGTCCCCAGATCCTCTTTGTACAACACCTGTGGGGTAACACGGCCGTATTAAACAAAGAAAAAGGAAGGAGCAAACAACAGTAGCACGCAGCTTCTGAGCAAACAGACCGGATGGCTTTCAAGGTCGCTCCGAGCCAAAGCTTGGAATAAAAGAGAAAAATTAAAACGCTGCTCACAACTATAAAGCTGAACAGTAACACTCGGCAACGCCTTCTGGCAGAACGCCAGAGTACCTTCTCCGTTTGCTTCTCAGCAGCTACATTGAAAAACTCTCTGGGCAACAGTAGCTCATTAAAGACCTCCTAAAGGCAGAAGGTATCAAATACAACACAAAAGGAACAAAGAAACCAACTCTGTTTCATTTACCCATTCCATAAACATCACAGCAGGTTACGCTGGCGTGTATTAGTGCACTGCTATACTGGGGTCATTTCCACGGGTTTGCGTCAGGCGCCGAACGGTTTAGTTTTCATGTGCAAATTAAGGAAAACCAAGAAAAAAGCCCACCACTCCAACCAAAACAAGGATTGTTGTCATTAACAAAAGGAAAAATGGGGTCTTTTTTAAGAATAAAAAAATTAAAAAGATAATCAGACTCAAAAGAAGGGTGGAATTAAAAGTTATTATTAAGATGGTGTAATAAAAAAGAGGAACAGGAATGTAAGTAACAATCATGGAGGAAAAAAAATCTCACAGGGACCAGGATATTATTTTTTGTGTAAGTTGATTATAGGGGAACAAGGTTGGTTTGTTTTTTTTTTCTGTGTTAAAAGTATTTTAAAATAGATTAAAAGGGAATTTTCCACTTTTCATATTGAAAAATACCGAGCTAAAGTTTTCTTGATTGCGTTTAACTCTTTCAATCTCAGGAGTGAGTGGCGTTGGGGTCCCTGTCCCCACATCCTCTTTGTACAACACCTGTGGGGTAACACGGCCGTATTAAACAAAGCACAAACAACAGTAACACTGTGCTGAGAGAACACGCAGAACATGACAGATGTTTTTCTGAGCGGTCCTGAATAAACATAGGGATTAAAAAAACTCCATAAAAATAAAAACCTAGTTTAAAACTCTGAAGATAAAGTTAAACACTAATACACCAGTACGACTTCTACCAGAACGTTCGAGCACCTTCCTGACTTGGTTAAGTGCTTCTCAAGGTGGACATTTAAAACTGGGGAGTATTTAGAAGATTAAAGTCTTACGTAAATGACAGTGAAGTATATTATTGCCTTTTCACCAGCAGTGAGGTAAACTTTTGCCTGACCCCACTTGAGTCACTGGAGGACCAGGTCCTCCTGCGCCGTCCTGATGGTTCTTCTGTACACACAGAGCTCAGCAAAGAGTCATCCCTTCCCTGAGCGAAACGCGACTTACTGCCCAGAGCTAGCCAGCAAAGCATCCAGCTTGCCTGTTACAGGAAGGACAGCGAGACATGAGGCATACGTGTGAAAACGGTACCTGAGAAATGGTAATTACCAGTGCTTTCCTATCTTACGTGACACTTGCCTCACCCTGAGAAATATCCTAACACTGCTATTTTTTTTACCCTGCAAACCTGTGTTTCCAACATGTCTAGAGCAGTTTACGCCAGCTGAAGATTTGAGCCGCTGTCTCTGCGCAAAAGACTTCCTAAAGGAAGAAAGCATCAAATACATGGCAGAAGGAGGAAAGAAATCAACTCTGTATCATTTACCCGTTCCATAAACATCCCAGCAGGTTACGCTGGCGTGTGTCACAGCACTGCTGCGCTGCCGTCATTCCCACAGGTTTGTGTCAGGCAATACACAGTTTAGTTTTTATATGCGGTAAAACCAGGGGAAAAAACCCAACAACCAAGAATGGAAGTGATTAACAGAAGGAAAAGCGGATATTAAAGAAAAAAAAAATATGCTCAGAGTCATAAGAAAGATGGGACCACGGAATTCAAAAGTTCTCATTAGTAAGATGATGTAATCAAAACAAAGTAAGTAACAATTACGAAGGAAAAAATGTCAAAACATGGGGAACAGGATATTCTTTTTTGTGTAAATTGATTACAGGGAAACACAAGAGTATTTCTTCGGTGTTAAAATTATTTTAAAATAGATTAAAAGGGAAATTGCTGCTTTTCAAATTAAAAAAAAAAAAAATACCGAGCTAATGTGTTCTTGATTGCGTTTGACTCTTTCAATCTCCGGAGTGACAGGTGTTGGGGTTCCTGTCCCCACATCCTCTTTGTACAACACCTACATGGTCACATGGGAGTTTAAAACAAGTTAAGAACAAAACAAGCCCCTGCATTTGCTGGAGGGAACACATACAGTTTTTATGTCCACTAAATATACTAGAAAGCAGGAAACATTAGTATAAAACAGTTATTAAAAAGTATAAAACAGTTAGCAATTGTGATAAATTCAGACAAAGTCTTCTGATAGCTAGAAATGCTGAATCCTCATTCTCACATATGCTTCAACAGAATAATAAAGCATCAGAGGAATGGAATTAAGCAAATAACCTCCCCCCCCGTGTTTTTTAAAAATGCAAAATACCTTAGACCTCACAAAAAACCCTTTTAAAAATTAGAGACATGAAGCCTCAAGTGTTATGATTATTAAAAAAAATATTTTAAAAAGTACATAAAATATAACTAACGATGAATAAAAATTTTAATAGCAGAAAGGGGATGTTTCTATGTTTATAAGTTAATTAGAGAAAGTAGAAAATTTACAAGTGTTAAATAGTTATAGGGAACTGTTTTTCTTAAATCACAAAAAAAATACCGAGCTAAAGTTTTCTTGATTGCGTTTGACCCTCTCCATCTCAGGAGTGACAGGTACCGGGGTTCCAATCCCCAGCCCCTCTTTGTACAACACCTGTGTGGCAACAGGGAAGTATTAAAAAAAAAAAAAAAAAAAAGGAAGGAAAGGAAAGGAAAGGAAAGAGGAAGACAGGGAGGAGAGAGAGAGAAGACAAGTAATTTAACATAGTGAAACTTCAAAGCATGAAAAATAGAGTTTTGTCAGCCTTGTCGAAGGCTAGAAAAAAATATCCATGACAATAATCAGCTAATATGACTGCGAGGTTTGTTGTCCCCTCAGCTGGGTGCACATCAGTAATGCCAGCAAGAACGGGAGGAGCGGTTTGTGCAGCGTAGCTCGTGCCAAGTTACCTGAAGACTCTTTGCTTCTATGTCTTTTTGCCCAAAGGAGTTTCCTTACTCAGGCTCGAATGAGCAGCGTTGCCTCTGAGTTTCTGAACAGACTCACCAGCATGAGAGAGAGCCGAGATGACCTCAGAGATAATCAAATGTAGCAAAAAGTTTAACACCACCGTCCTATTAATCTCAAGTCAGGACTGACTTTCGTATCAATCGTGTCTGAACT
Source organism: Charadrius vociferus (assembly GCF_000708025.1). Classification (NCBI taxonomy): domain Eukaryota; kingdom Metazoa; phylum Chordata; class Aves; order Charadriiformes; family Charadriidae; genus Charadrius; species Charadrius vociferus. Next base: position 244,017 of record NW_009648154.1, read on the forward strand.
GGGTCAGAGTGAGTCAAAATTAGCCCTAAGCTGCTCTAATTAAAACAGGAATACAGAACAGAATTATAACATAATGGCCATCTGACTGGAATGTGTCAGCAGTAGAAACAATCTGGATAGAAATTCATTACTACAGTAATTTTTCCTTATATACGTAATTTTCCTCATTTTTTCATAGCGCAGCGGTACGGGGATGCCACCCAGGTTTTCTTACAAAGCCCTGTGGGATATAAGAAAGCATCCAACACAGCAAAACCGGGAGAAGAGCCAACACACGGCAGTGGCATCAGCCTGCTTTGCTCCAGGAAGGGTTAGGGGTTCGTTCTGCATTTGCAGTGCAGTGTGGGGAGTCGCAAGACTGTTAGAAGGATCGACTTTGTTATCCAGGAGGAGAGTGACGTCACTCGGCCTACTGCTATTTCCTTGGGAAGAAAAGTAAGGTGCTACTGAACTGCTTTAAGGGAATGAGGTTAAAATCTCACAGTTGGAACAATTAATTGACAATTAAGTTAGACTGAGTGAAAAATTACAAGGATACTGACAGGGTTTTAGTGATTTGATTAAGAAAGGGTTGTTCAAAGTTCAGCAAAGAACTGAAAGAAAAATTTAATACGGAGGAGTTAAAGGGATTTGATTTGCATTTGAAATGGTAGGGTTTGTTTTACTCAGCAATACCGAGCTAATGTTCTCTTGATTGCGTTTGACTCTCTCCATCTCCGGAGTAACCGGTGTTGAGATCCCAGTCCCTAAGCCCTCTTTGTATAACACCTGTGAGGTACAAGAAAGTTTCCACAAAAAAAAAAAAAGCACTCAACACAGGCAAAATCATCCAATCTGACTATTTCGTGAGTTACGTTTAGCGTTAGGATCACTTTTTAATTAATTTCACACTTGTTCTGGAGGCAAATATTAAGGAAGGGGCTGATGGTTGATTATGCTGTAAATACACAACTATAGATACTAAAAGATAAAGCGTTAAGATAAAACAAACATGGAGAGAAACACCATGTTAATGTCACAGCTTACTGCCAGTTTTGGCTCTTAAAAGAAATGCGTGTAAAGTTGTAAATCACCAAAAAAAGTTAAAGCGCAAAAAAGGTAGAATATAAATGTGTTAAAAATATTGCCAGGGAAAAGACAGGATCAGGGTGAGATTCTAAACCATTGAAGAAAACAAATGATATGTTAGGATGTTATACAAAAATAAGTTGTTATAATTTTTTTTTTTTTTTTTTAAATACCGAGCTAATGTGTTCTTGATTGCGTTTGACTCTCTCTATTTCTGGAGTGAGAGGTGTCGGGATACCTGTCCCTACGTCCTCTTTGTACAACACCTGCAGAACACAAGCACCCAGCAAGGTGAGAAGATGACATTCCTTCCACAACTACAGTACATTTGGATAGATAATTTACCCGGTTTATAGGTAAATATAATCTGAGATTATATGTAAATATGTGCACCGTTTCTGTTCCTCAGTGTGCATCTTTTTTAAGTGCAGCCACCAGCTCAGCAAAGTACTTAATGTGGATGTTGAGGCACCTGAACACATTGAAGTCAACGGAATACTTCATTATAATGGGACACAAGGATGAACATTCTGCTGGCCTGGCATGAGAAGTAGATACGTTTTGCTTTTCATCTGAGTTTAGGAAATGTAATAGTATTATTTTTCTGGCAGTCAACAGCTCTGGAGGTTTTTTTATGCTGCTAACAAACAGCTGAACCTTCTAGAGACGTTTAATGTGAAAATACTTAGTCAGGGGCGCAATCCCACTTTGATCTCTATTTGTTCAGAACAGCATGATTTTACTTTGTTTTAAGTCTCTAGTAAGAAAACCAGTTGAGTTTTAGCTCTCATATCATTAGATTTAACTTAACCTGTAATTGTTTGATTTAAAAAATTGCATAAAATAAGTTGCATAGGAGATATACCTGGGTTGGTTTAAAACCTAATCACGTAGAAATACATTACAAATGCACTAATGGTCCTTCTTGCATCTAGTAAAATACTTGCGACAAAAAGAGCTAACAAAAAAAGAAAAAAAGAATTACACTGCTTCATGTCACTAAACCAATGAAAAAAATAGAAAAATAAAGCACTCACAGCAAGGGAGAACAAATTATGTAAAAGAAAAAATGAATAAACGTTTGAAACAGCAACTCAATTATGCAAAAGTGAGCTGTAGAAAACATTAGTATCATAAACAGCTCAAAAGGGAAACTACTTATAGAAACAGGAGTGGAAAATCATAAGATACTCATTATGTGGGTGTCACTGCTCCTCAGCATTGTACGGCAAACACCTGAGGCACCAATAATCACAAGACTGTATCCTGCCTCGGTTCTGTACGCAGAGATCAAAGGAAAGCAGCAGTGGCTCAAAAGCAGGAGAGCATGTTGTGGTTACTAAAATCTACACTTAACTAGACATGGAAGAGCCAGGTACCGCTTCTACTTACAACTGTCACTAGGGTTTGTGACTACAAAAAAGGCTGCAATTATTTTTTTCCACAAAGTTCTCTCCAGCTGATCCATTTCTTTCAGACTAATTACAAGACATCATCTGGGTATTTTTTGTTTCTAGTTCCGTGTTTAGAAAAGATGACAGACGTAATACAGGGAAGTTGCTGCCTGTAAAGGTCACTGCCAAATCAGATATTTGAACTCCCTGCTGCTGCATATAGGGACTTAAGAGATCTGTTTTCTTTCCAGCAAAAAATACCCACAAACGCTACCGCAGTTTGGAGCTTGGGCTCTGCGTGAGTACAGAGGTAAAGAGAAAATATCGGCCATTACCGAACTGATGTGCTTCTGCGTCTCCTTGACACGCTTCACTTCTGGGAGATCAGGAATGGGAGTGCCTTTTCCAATACTCTCTTTGTACTTAATCTACAAAGATGCAGACAGAAAAAAGGAAAACGACTCTCACTAAAGCACAGCTGATGCAGGTACATGCAAGAAGTTACATGAATAAAGAAACGTAAGTCCTTTACACTTTACAAAGCAGTTGAACAAGAGCTCAGCTCAGGGTGAAAAAGCAAAGTCTTGTTTGAGCCAGAATGTTTCAATTGAAGCTTAAAATTTGGGTATCTAACATCTCCCAGGACCTGAATTCCAACAAGAACAAACCCCCTGATTTATAACAACTGAACCGTTTCAAGGGTTCTCACACAGCGTTCCAAAAAACTGTGATATTAAAAATTTAAAATAATTTCTAAAAATCTTAGCCTAACGTGAAATAGGCACCTAGAGTGATACGTGGACGCATAAAGAGCATTATCCCGATCTCGAGAGGACTGAAAATTTAAAAGATCTCATTGGCTCTAACATGAGCAGAGAGCTGCTGTTAAAGCCTTCCCACCATCTTTACAAGCAATCGGTTAGAAGAGAACTTGAGATGTTGACGAGATGTCACTGCGAATGGCACTTATGAAAAGGGTTTTCTAAAAACAAGTGTCAATACCTTTGAACCCGATACCATCTGGTCTTTCTACCAATGAAAGAAGAATTTCGGATTTGTAAAAATCCATCATATTCAACAGAGGTGGGAGTCATCACACAACATTTTAACAATTACAGCGCTACGCGCATTTCTACTTCAGCATAACAACAACAAAAAAGAACAGCATTTCACAAGAACATATTTAAGATACTATGCATTAAATAAACCGGCTGAGTCTCTCTTACACTAAAATGTCAGCATTCAAAAAAGCATGAAAAAGATTTACAAGCTTTGAAAGAAAAGTAATACATACGATTATTCCAATTTTAGAGTGTTACAATTTTTTATATAATGTAAAATCTTACAGGACATGCTTTAGGAAGGCTGTTGACACTCTTTGCCCTGGCATCCTCACAGTCAAGCTAACGAAGTACGGGTTAGATTAGTGCACAGTGACGTGGGCTGAAAACTGGCTAAACAGTCGGGCCCTGCGCATTCTGACCAGTGGCACAAGGGCCAGTTGGAAGCAAGTCAGCAGCGGTGTACTCCAGGGGTCCATACTGGGGTCAAAACTGTTTACCATGCCCACTAGTGACCTGGATGTTGGGACGGAGCGCACCCTCAGCAAGTTTGCAGATGACACAAAACTATGAGGATTGACTGATACACCCAAGGGTTGTGCGGCCACCCTGAGGGAGCTCGATGAGCTGGAGAAATGGGCTGAGAGGTATCGCCTGAAGTTCAACAGGGGGAAATGCAAAGCCCCGCCCCTGGGGAGGAATAACCCCAGGCACCAGTACATGCTGGCGGCTGACTGTCTGGGAAGCAGCTTTGCAGAGAAGGGCTTTGGGGATCTGGTGGACAACGAGCTGACCATGAGCCAGCAATACACCCTCATGGCAAAGAAGGCCAACAAAATCCTTGGCTGCATCTAAGAAGGGCATTGCCAGCAGGTCAAGGGAGGTGCTCCTTCCCTTCCACTCAGCACTGGTGAGGCCCCATCTGGAGTTCTGTGTCCAGTTCTGGGCTCACCAGTACGAGAAAGATATGGACTTACTGGATGAAGCCCAGTGCAGGGCCACAAAGATGAGTAAGAGACAGGAGCGCCTCTGACGTGAGAAATGGCTCAGAGTGCTGGGACTCTTCAGCTTGGAGAAGAGCAGGCTCAGGGGGAACTTATCAACGAGTATGAACACCCAGTGAGAAGGAATGAAGGAGCTACTCTTCTCAGCAGGGCTCAGTGACAGGACAGAGGCAATGGCCACGAATCAAAAAACCAGAAAATTCAATCTGAACATAGGAAAACAACTTTTTTTACTGTGAGGGCGGTCAGACACTGGAAGAGGTGGCCCGGAGAGGTTGTGGAGTCTCCACCCTTCGATATATTCAAAACTCCAGTGGCCATGGTCTTAGGCAACCTACTCCAGCTGATCCTGCCTGAGCAAGGGGGTCGGAGTAGGTGATCTCAAGAGGACCCTTCCAAATTAAATGATTATTTGATTCTGTGCTAAATAAACTGTGTTTGCAATGACATTAAAAATGATGGCAAGAGCTTTCATGTTTCAGAAATGGATTGTAAGTAACAAATTCAATGTTAATCATTAGAAAGATTACTGTTTACATAACAAGAACAGGCAAAAAGTTCTAGAAAGTAACCCTTAGATGGATGGATTATTGCCAAGCCACTGTTAGCAACATTTGAAGAAATAAGAGGGGGGGGGGGGAAATATATTATTTCAAGTTGAATTAGCACTGGGAGAGTATTAAAAATAAATTCTTTTGTACCGAGCTAATTGCATCCTGGGTTCGTTTAACTCTCTGCATCTCTGGTGTCTTTTCAATAGTAGTTCCAGTCCCAATATCTTCTTTATATAAAATCTTAATATTTAGAATGAAGACAACAAGGTTAAGCATACAAAAGAACATTATTTCTTCTAGACAGTGAATACAGGCTCACGACAGTGATTTGTACGCAACAGTGCAGGCTGAAAGCCAACTGGGAGGATTATCTCCAGTCACTGCCTTATTGCCTGTCCACAGTCTGTCCGACCACACGAGTGCCATTTGCGCAAAAAAGGGGCCGATCGTTTATATTTGTAGCAATGCATTTTAAGCAGAATGTCAAAACATTTGTAGGCTAATTTTAGGATTGAAGACTAGTATTTGTTCTAATTTGTTCCTTTTGTTCTAATCTGTTTTATTATGTTTTACACAAACTTCTTCCACTTACTACACTAACGGTGCTAGTGGCAAAATGGAAGAGCAGACTGGGCGCTTCGTGGTAACACGTGAAATGGGAAACAAATCAGGCAGACAGTTCACTTTCACTGAAAGAAGACAGTTGCAACACAAGAATACACTACGTACATGGTAACAGGACAAAAGAAAGGTGGATACTAGTAATAACAATTTAAATACAGTATTGAGTGTTCAACTGTACCATAGCGATGTAAATATGAAAGAGTGCAATCAGGGCACTCCACAAAAAACAGTAGATAAAAAGGGGTAGCAAAAATCAGCTAAATCTACTTAGAATAGAATTAGCTTTGTTTGAAAAAAATCTTATACGCATTTAAGCAAATCAAGAACAAGTAAAAACAGAAAATAACTATACCGAGCTGAAATTTTTCTGGTTTTCTTTCACACGCAGCATTTCTGGTGTGTCTTGTACAACTGTAACTTTTCCTTTACTGTTCTGTAGGTCCCACTGATACTGAAGCTGTTGAAAAAGTTAAAGTAAAATGTCAGGTGTTGACTCTATGCCATAAAAATTTACTCACAGAGCTTTCTTTGAAGATGAGAAAAAAAAATAATTTTCAAGTACACCTCATAAGGAGGTCTTTTCAACACCACCATTAGTGATATAAAGATGTACCATCGTTACAAGTAATCTTAATTAAACTAGGAACAGGAGATCCTTAACTAGATTCATTGAAAAATCTTGCAAGGTGCCAGATTGTCTCTAAAACAATTAAGTCTCACCAACAAAAGTTAAAGATTTCAGGTCAAATTGTGTAGCTGTGTTACTGACCATACCATCTTGCAGGTAGTCCCACTGACAACAACAGACAACTTCTGTAAGTATAATTCTCTACTACTTGCAAAGGAATTGTCAAAGCAGTGCAACAGAAAGGGTATTTTTTTCCAGAAAATTCCAGAATCATTTTGGTTCCCTGTGTAATGCATAAGTGGGCTGCTGCATACGCAGCGGACCCTCTAACTGAAGACTTCTGAGAAGATAAAGGCAGTCTAGTCGGGATTAGATTGTGATATCGGGACCTTACTAAATGATAAAAAGCTGAAGAGTTTTATATTATTTGGCAGCAACAGTGTTTATTATCTACATACGTACTGTGCTAAAGTTCTTTTGATTCTCACGGACTCTCTGCATTTCTGGTGTGTCTGCTACAGGCACATAGTATGGCATGGTCCTTTCTGCATCTTCCTTATACTTTTTCTGATAGAAAATACAAAACATATTCCATTAGTAAAAAAGCAGTAATAAACAATCTGGCATTACTTATTGTTCTATAATGCCCATCTTTACAGAAGTGTGAGTACCCCTCTGTCTGATATAAATTCAGATTATGCCTCTGTGGAAGATTTATTTTAATCATTAGGTTATTAAGGAGTAGGAAAATTAAGCTAAATCTAATTAGAACAAAATTAGCTTTGGTATTGCAAAAGCAATAGCAATTATTGTTTCATTTTGCACATTATTAAAATAAATTAATTTCAATATTGACATGGAATTTCAGAGTAAGAGATGCCACATCACTGCTCTAGAGAAATTTGTTTTTCTGGTGTATCTCCTGAATGCTGTGACAAAATAGCTATTTAGGTGCTCCACATTAGTATCCACTCGAGGTTCCCACATGAACACTGATTAAATTGCTTCACTCAAGATACCTGGCTCGAAAGGTTCTTGACCTGCTGGGCATGAATAATCTCCGGAGTATCGACAACACTGGTGTAGTTAGCTTTCTCCATTTCTGCCAATTGTTTGTATTTGATCTGTTGGCAAAACCTCATGTTTAGGTGTCTTAGTCATATCTTGACAAAAATTTTCATTTGGTTTAATCAGAAAAAACTGTTAATAAATTTTCCTTTATAGAAGACATCAGATGCGATATATGAGATATTCACACGGACCTGGCTGGCAATGTCAGTGGCATTCTTTGCTCTCACAAAGTCCGGTGTCTCCAAAGCCAGTTCTGTCAGACCTTTTCCTCTGATTTCGAATTCCAAGGCTTTTTTGTATTCTTTCTGCAGATGAAGACAGTAAAGAGATACTTTGTCAATGTGAATGCAACACTCTTAGCAACTTCAGAGAGTTTCATGACTACACCGCAAAAGAATACTACTAACATAAACTTACAAGTAAACACACAAATTGTCACTGAAGTGTGTGCTTTAGGACTTACATCTTGAGAACAAACAGCCCCACTCCAGCAGTAAATGGAGCGCACTACAGGGCAGCCGTATTGAGGTCACTCTTCCTTCTCCCACCAGTTATCTCAAAGTGCAAGCTCCTTTAGCTGATCAGTGACTGGTGCGAAACAGTAACTTGTACAGAAGAGGGGCGACAGAGAGCAAGCAGTGTATGACACGCACGTGGTAGGAAAGATTCTCCGTGACATTTTGGACCCTTTGGAGTGAATACCCTCCCTAAAAGCTCAGTGCTGCAGCAGCCACTTTTCCCAAAGAGCTCTTCCACTAAGGTCTAAAAGATTCATTTTGTATAGATCAGTATAACTCATATCTCTCTATGCCAACTCTGCTGAACTTAGCTGAATATGTCCATAATACCCTGGTAATAAATATAGGCTCTTTGAATAGCTCAATAACTCTGCACTACTAAGTACAAAATGCTGTTGCCAGTAAGGATGCTTATCTTAAGAGTATTTTGTTAAGAAGCAAAATCATAAGTAACACTAAAAACTTACTTTTTTTCAGCTTTTAGCCTGATGACGTTAAGGGTCTTAAAATATGAGCTAATCTTATCCTATGACAACAACCACTATGAAATATTTATTATACCAGTCCACCACATAAATACAGTAGTTGTTGGGTTTGCATCCTGACTGTCTGGTGGCCACCTCTTTCCATCAAAGTGGGGAAGACTGCCTCAGCCCTCAGTCCCACAGCTGCCAACTGGGCACCAGTCCTGGGCAGGGGGAACTGTTGGGGAGCACGGCTGGTGTTTCTGACTCACCCATCAAGCATAAAGCATTCTGAAAGAGCAGTTCGCTGCACAGCACGCCTCCCAAAGCAGAAGTACACCACTCTGGTTTCCTCATTGGAGTCCCTCTCTGATTTCTCACTTTGCTTCTTATTTCCTCAGCCTTGGTCCTTAGTTCCTCATCCTTGGTAACTGCTCCCGACCTAAGACGCCTAGTTTACAAAACTGACACCTCTGGTTCCTACGCTTAGCCTTGCTGCATCACAGTGCCGCTTTAGTCCATCCCTTGACTGATCTGACTATCGGTCGCAGCACCTGTTTCCCACCTACATTCCTGACAATAACTGCAAAGCCAGAAAAGAGCTCACTTAAAAGTTCAGGCTCGCAGTTTTACCCTCAGTCCCCCATACACGTTCTTTTTTTTCTCTCTACTCAAGATTTTTGAGCGAATAACAAAGTTCACACTAGTGTTATACAGCCATAAGCATTTATCAGTTGGAGGCTGTTACATCCATTCAGGTCTTTTCTAAATAGCTTCTGACATACCTCGTTCAGGATCTGAGTTGCATTCTTCGCTCTTAACAGGTCTGGAGTCTCCTCTAAAGCTGTTAGTCCTTTGCCTTTGACACCTTCCTCCAGATCCTTCCTGTACTCTTTCTGCAGAAGAAAGAAAATGAAAACTGCAAAGCCAGACTAAAGAGAGTCCTACACTCTACAACTTTGTTGCAAAAATTAAAAAGAAAAAAATTCCAAAAGTTCCAAAAGAAAAAAGAATTTTTTAAACCAGCAAAGACTATTGCGTAGGGTTATATAAGAAATACTGCAACAGAACAGACTACAGTAATTGCTGTTCAAGAGAAATTGCAAGGGCAGACACATACAGACCCTGCTATGGAACAGTTAGGCTGATGAATGTCCGAAAGGGACACAGTAAGTATGGATACAGTTAACAAACAATGAAATAAATGTCCAAAACAAATTAGATCACAATACAAAATATATGTAAACATGCTTAATGTGAATGGTTAGGAAAAAGAAAGTGGTGAAGAAGAAATGCTGCTGAGAACACTTAGTGGAATTATTTAACTTGACAGAGGAAATAAGCACAGAGTAACTGCTACCTCGCTTGCTATTTTGGTTGCATATTTGGCATGTAATAAGGATGGTGTAATCTCCAAGCCAGTAAGGTTTCTGCCCTTAATGGACTCTTCAAAGTCCTTCTTATATTCTTTCTAATGAGAGTAAGAAGAAAAAAAGCAAAATAGCAAATATTTATTACATTATTTTTAATTCCGTGAAAAAACACTGGGAGGATGGAGCAGTGGTTTGGTATTAATGTCACAATGACAATCTGCTACAGTCAGTGCCGCGGGCAGCTTAAGCAATAAATCCTGTTGCTACTAAAGCCCCTGAAACAGCTCATTACTTTCAATGGAAATATCACCTGACCCTGCTTTTTTTTTTTTTTTCTTTTTCTACTTATTTGTATATGCAGAGAAAACATTCAATGGAATCACTCAAACATAATGACTAATGGCCTTATACAACTGTTTTTCAGCACATATAAGCCTTCACCTGTGACAGAACAAGATTATACTTCAAACAGAAAAGAACTGTAGAGGAAAAGAATGACAGGTCAGTGAAGAACACTATGACAGTAGAGACAAACAGGAAATAAATGGGTTTCTCAAAAATAGAGTTCTGAGGTGAAAAGAATAACCAGGGATCTTTCTGTGGACTATGATAATCGACACACATACTATACTCGTGTTGCAAAAGTTTAAGTGAAACGTATTTTGTATTACACTTCTTCTAAAGACCCAAAGCCTTGCTTAAGCTTCAGTTACTAATAGCTTCTTGATGAAAAATTACAGATAATATACACTTCATCATGACATGAGAAAGCTTCATGAATTTTAAATGCAGTATTTCATAACCAATATAAAGAATATGATATAGCTATAATTTTTCAGTCTATCAGCATGCACAAGATGCAAGTATAATTGCCTGTCTAAATCGCTGTGAAAGTTTAAGTATAAAAAATAAATTTTAAAGGTTTTTAGTCTTCAGTATTGATTTTAACCGTACCTCACTCTGCATGAGCTGAGACTCCTTTGCAGTAAGGTATGTTGGAGTTTCAAAGTCCAACATAGGTTTTCCTTTTTCCTTCTCATACTTTTCTCTGTATTTCACCTGAGGAGAAAAGAAAAAAAGTTATCCTCCTAAATAATCAGGGAACCAATTCATTGACTAGTATGCGCCTACTTTAGTCAACAGATGCGTGGTAAAACCCAAATATCTAATATTGTTTACCTTCCTGAAATCCATATTATTGACCATAAAATGTAAAAACAAAGGTCAGGCTTGCAGGGAAATGTGTGTGCCCTACTGATTTATTTCCTGTTGCAGAGAATAAGCAGTGTCAGCTCAGATTTCAAGAATTTACTGATCACAAGAAGGAAGACAGGTAGCTGTAAAAATCTAACTTGAAGGCACTCAGACTGCTCAGGACCCTGGCTGAGTTCGGCCAGTTACATGTTAATGGACTGCTGGAGCGTTAGTGGCAGGGCTTGAAAAGATGCAGCTTAGCAACTTGCTAACTAGTTCTGTGCATGAGTGTCCAGGAAACAAAATGTCCACAAGGATGAAGATATTCTTGCTTCAAGTTATACTATCCAGCCTTTAGGGCATGAGTTTTCAGACCGCTGCATAAAGTAATGCTATGTCTTTGGCTGAGGCAGATCTGGATCTCAAACTGGAGCAACTAGTGACTTAAACTTCAACTACAAACTGATTAACAACCATTTTCTTACAGTCCTTTGCTATGTAACCTTTTTGCTCTTCCATGCCATGCAACAGAACAATAACTATGGCCCTTTGTGTTCGAGCAGTAAATTCTCTCTTACTTTACAGTCAATGAACACCTGGAACAGAAGGGATTAGAGATCAAATCAGAGTATGAATTTCTCTGGAATGATCACCATTTGCTGTATTCCAGAGGGAAAAAATGTCAGATACATTTAATAGCAGCAGCAGGTATAGTTTTGGTTAAAGCAATACTGGATGCAGAAAAAGAATGGCAGAGCTCTCCTTTGTATCACTTGAGGCTAGAATGGATAAAGCAGTTGAAAAGATACTGTCAGTAACAACCCTACTTCTTTCAATTTCCAGTTTCTGTGGTCACCAGGTCCTTTTTTCTATAGGCAAAATCACCCTGATAAATTTCTTATACCGTGTAAGAGGATCCATATACAACAGACATAAGTAACCTTGAGATTTACTCTGGAATGAAGAAATCACGCAGATATTTTATATGTGTTCTAATCCTGCAAATGTGCAAATATTTCTCACTGACTTGTTTACCCAGGTGTGGAGTGTTTATAAAGCGGACAGAGATTGTTATATACTGGAGAATTTGCTAGGATGACTCCAGTGATGGCAACTGGTAGTCAGTGAGTGGGGTTAATGAGAAACACACGACCAACTTACGTGGCTCTGTAGTTCTGATGCCTCCCTTAGATGAACCTGTTCAAGATTATCTGGCACCACATGGTAGTGACCCTTACTCTTCTCATATTGCTTCTTGTACTGGTACTGAAGGGAAGGTGTCAAAAATCATCTCAATAAAAAAAAAAATCCCTCAGCAAATTTACTTCTTAGGTCCAATCAAAGCAACACTTCAATGGAACATCAAAGAGAAATTAGAAATACAAAAAGCAAAACAAAAGCAAGAAGTTTAACTCCCAGTATCAGATATGACTTCTAAAGATGGGGAAGAACAGGTTGTTGGTTTTTTTTTTTCGCCATTTAGATTGCAACAAAGATTTTTTCAAAACGAGGATTAAAGAAGAAAAAGAAAAAGGAAAACACAGTGGATACATGAAAAGGCTGTGCCAGGCAATAATGATTTTTCTCTTTTCTCAGTAAAATCATCAAGTATTTTGTTAGGTGTAATTCTGTACATCTACAACAGGGGGGTGTTAAACATAAACATGAAATGAAAAAAACAGAAAAAAAGAAAAATATTAAATATAGTAAGCAGTAAAGAAAAAAGTAAAAAAAGAAGAAAACGGTATTTGTTAGTGTAATGCAATCAGTTAAAATGTAATAAAGAATCAATCCACTAAAAATTATTAGAGGATTTAAAATATTAGCAGTTCTACAGCTAATGAAGATTTCACTTCCCAGAGGTCAAATGTGGCAAAGTTGCTAGTTAACGAGGAAATATTCATTAGAAAGTAGAGGAAGAGATCACTACCAGGTGATGAGCCATGACCAATAACAAAGGGAGTAATTCTTACAGAAATGGTTAGCAGAGATCAAGTCAGAATGGACTCAACAGTAATGGAAAAATCAAACGGATCTGGGATTGGTTAACGAGCTTACAGCACTGGCGAGCTGGCTTGTGCTCAGGACGTGGTTCATGATCAGCGATTCAGACATGTCCGTGACGGGCTTATGAAGTTTCTTTAAATCCGCCTTGTATTTCACCTGCAGGTAAGAGAGGACAAACAACATCAGAAAAGGAGACTGCTAATAAAACCTGTGATGTTGGATATATGTAATAACATAAAGGAGGTCTTTGTTAAAGAAATCTGAAACTTTGAATTTCCCTTGAGGAGAAGCATAAGTAAACATACCTCACTAGCCATGTTGTGAGCATCTTTCATGGTCTTGTAGATTTTAGCCTCCTTTAAATCATACTTTGGCTTCTTACCCATCTCTTTGGAAAAATTCTCCTTGTATTTCACCTAAATTAAAAGACAACCAGGTATTACAACTGGTCTTGAGTACTCACTTGTTTGGCTGCAGAAGGCAAAGAGACCCTACTTCAATGCTGATTGTAAGCCATAGAACGAAAATGTCGTAACTTGAAGGCATCCACTGGAATAAAAGCTATTTTAAAGCTGACCTGACACGGAAAGAAAATATACATCTGTATTTACAAAATACCACCTGCAATTTTTCTTTCAGTGCACAGGTTACATCTCCTCATTGTAAAAATAACAGACACAGTCAAGAGAAGTATGTTGACAAAATACAGCTAAATTCTGACTCTTGAAGATGACGAATTTCTCACTTGATGGGAACTATGCATAGATAAGATACCCTTTTTCACAAAGAGACAAAAACTAGTATACACAAGTACAAAGAGTATTTAGAAGAACTTTTTATGCACTTCTTGGAGAAACATGTGCTTTAGAAAGTACCTCGAGACATACGAGCACTGAAGATGGCAACTTATCAAATACTTTTATATACACTCTTACACACATATTGTGTTCTGCATAAGTCAGAGATGAAGAAGGATGTTGATCACAAACAGAATAGCGACACAATTAATTACCAGGAATTAGATTATGCAAGAGGCTTAGGAACACTTCCAAACCATATTAGCATCAGCCAGGTAAACCACAGCAATGGGAGCCGTAATATTCCAGCAGACCCAGGCTGAGGGCACAGAAATGTTGATAGGAATAAGAGTTTTGCTAGTGACTTAAATAAGGGCAAGTCCTTCATCCATCATGACTTGTCCCATCCCACTGCTGCAGGTGCAGCTAAAGGCTAATTCCTAACTATTTCTTGTAAACCTACAAAAAGGATGGGTCCATTAGGAATATTTGGGTTTATTACTTTTTTTTTTTTTTTTTTTTGCAATCAGACATGCATAAAATTGTTTCAGAAGAATTACTGAAGAATGCAAGAAAAACTTGAAGTATTAAAGATTAAGTTCTGGCTTATCTAAATGGATCCCATAGTTAGTATGTATGCTCTTCACCATTAGAGTAAACATCAGTGGACAAATTCTGAGGATTTGTCATGTCTTTCCTGTAGTAGCATTCTGCCTGGTCCAACAACAAGCGAGGCAACATTTCTTTCTGTTTAATAATCCACATTTCCTTGGAGATACTGTATACTAAAGAAGCCAGCAACCCCCATCCCTGGTCCAAAGAACAACAACCGAACAACTGTCCTCAGTCTTTCTGAAAGAATTTGATCTTGTTCAGGACCAAGATAATACTTAGAAAAAGCATGCAGAGAATATAAGACTGTGGCTGGTGAGGTAAAAGGATTAATGGCTCTTCAGAAAAACCCCTGATCTCCCAAGCAATATTTATGTGAAAATTGAAATGGAAGAAATAAAATACTGAAGAGCTGATAACTAAGTTGAGGAACAGCTGACTCATGCTAGAGGGTTTTTTATGACAATTACAGAAATGTAAACATGTAATTTTATATTAGTAAAAGAAGAAAGATGATGGAATGCAGAATTAAATCACATTCCACAATCACATTTTACACCTTGAATTCATTGTCATATTCTTGTCCATACAGCACCATATGGTTCATGCTGGATACTACTGTTGCTCTTTTGCTTTGTGAAATATGCCAGCAATCAGATAAAACACAGAGTGAAAGAGACAAATCCACAAATGATATAGCTGCTGTAGGAAAACAAAGAATATTAACATTTTTGACATAAAGGAATCAGCATCGGTTCTAACTGCACAAAAATTAAAGTCAAGCAGAAGTATACTAAAATCTGTTAAGTTTTGCAAGCCACGCAACATACAATCAAGATCAGGCCATCATGCCAAAGAGTTCACTTTTAAGCCCAGAAGAAATGTTACTGAAAGATCTACGCAAAATTAAAAGCAAACATGTCAGGCAGGAAGATGAAATCCAACTGAAAAAAGGCAAGTGGATAAACAAACTGGACATAATGCTTTACAAAGAAGAAGTTTATGTGAAGAAATGTCTAAGAGAAAAAAAGTTAAAGATTATGCCAACTATTTTTTGCTCCATTACTGCCTCTACAACAGTTAATTTTATCTCAGGATCAAATTAATCTCATCAAAGCATTTTTATAAGACTAAGAGAACTGGCTAATATTGGAGAAAAAGCATGGGACAGGGGGATCTCATCACTGAATGCAATAAACGTAAATTCTTCTTTTTCTTGTAGTTCAGTTGTTCAGTTTAGGAATCCTTGGTTCTACTGAAAAGATTCTTGTGACAAACCGTGACAAACACGGTGGCTGACATTGAAACATGCGACAGTTACATGCAGCCGTCATGGCTAGATACGGAAGACCCATAATCCCCCTTTTTTTCATTTGGAAATAGATGTAAAATACTGAAATGGCACAGATCTGTCTGCTCCCACTTCAAAAACTGCTATGCAGCCATCGTTTCTCTATTTTCCAAAGGTTTTGAGATGGCAAGAAATATAAGAAACTGTGTACCCTCAAATCACCACAGGATACATTTCTCAGAGGCTCTGGGGTGGATTCAGTCATGCACTATGCTTCCATTATGCCATTCCAGCACAATGTAAACAGAAGAGTTTAAATTAAATTTAAATAGAAGTTCGAATAGTTGAAATGAAGTTCTAGTGTGAATGGAACGGCTATGGTACGACTGTTCACTGAAAATTACCAGAACCATTTGAGTTTCTCATACACACGTATTTCCATTTTTCCCCACAGTTTCAGGAAAACCAACTCAAGCTTATATGTCTGGTTTTATGGTTTTGGGGTGAAAAAGGCAAGTTTTGACATTGTATGAGTGCATCTGAAACTTCCATTAAAAACACTGGAAGCTCAAAAACCATTACGAAGGGCATAGTAACATTTCACGTGGTATTTCTGAAAGAGACAAATTCCCCACCCACGGAATTCCCATGCATCGTCTTTCCAGAGGAAAAAAAGGAGGTCACATCTCAATGAGCAATCTCACAAATTTTGGTACATTCAACGCCTCTGACACACCACCAGGGCAACTGGTATATCATAAACCCTTTAACAATTTGGAATTGTAAGATCATACGCAGGCAAGAGACGGATGCACAAAAATGGCATTCCCAGATGCGCCACTTAAAATTATCTTACATGACTACTTAGCATATTAGCTTTCTTAAAGGTTCTCATCCACGGTGTATCATAAGATGCAGCTCCATGCCCTCTCATATGTCGTTTGAGGTATTCTGCCTGTAATGCGTAGCAAGAAAGCAAGATCAGAAATGCAAACAATTACAGGATTCAAGCGCGAACTGGTGAGAAAGAACCAAGTTGAACTGAGGTCCAGGTAGAAAAAATTATCACAGAAAATAGAGAGCACATGCTTCAGACTGATAGGAGAACATGACCGCTGTAGTAAAGTAAGCTTCCATTAATATAGCATATTAACTTCAAAATAGAAGATTCTTTCAAAGGCACAAAGTAGAAAGAAAGCTGCTGAAAGAAACGGAATGTCCATCTCATAAGGGATGGATGATAAGAATTAGGTAAAAGGCTGCTTCTTTTAAAGCCAATACCCAGAAAAGATGATTAAAAAAAAAAAGAGAACATGGCTAACACTTCAGTCTTACTAATTAAAAGATCTTGTCACAGCATCATTTTAAGGAGATTCTATATGTCCATTACTGACATTTAGTAAGTCAGTAGAAAAGCTATTAAAAAGTTTAAAGTTATTAAAAATGTTTAAGGTAAGAGAATTACATTTGTATGCAAGTGCCTATTTTAATTTTTTTTTTTATTTTAAATATACCACACAAGTGAATAAGCGACATATTTGTGTCCATTTCACCGAGACAGGTGCTAGAGTTTGTAAACTTTTTCAAAAAAATTATTTCTAATTCCAACAATCCTTAATTTTTAGGCAACCCTTATTTGAAAACTATCAGCTTGTTTGTAGAGGCAATGATTGTCCTCGGTTTTAATCTTTAGGACATACAGATTTACTCAACCAAGCACCTGTGAACCAACAGCATCTTGTAAGAAGGCCAGTTTAATTCTCTGCATACCAACTGTTTTCAGCATTAACAGAATATATAGATTTGTGACAGAGTTATTCAGGTACCTGTATACTTCTACGTTTTAACTTTCCATATTCCACAAAAATTGGAACCTGGACATTGTAGAATTATAAATGACATTTTTAAGAACACAGAAACATAAAAAGATTTTAGAGATGACAGAAGAATTAAAAGCAAGTGAGTATTAGAAAAGAACACAAACAAAATACAGAGGAACTAAACGTCCCATCTCCCCACTTCTCTGACTCCTCTCTCCGGCCTGTAGAGAGGGGTCACTCCTGTTCCCACTGAAGTCAGCGTCTGGGCACAATTGTCTACCAGCCTCGTCTGTGGGAAAGTGACTTCACCAGCCTTGTTTGCATTGCACGGCTATAAATGACTATAAGAAAGTGGTGAATCGCATCTGACATCACTGTAAGCAGAATCAGACCCTCAGTTCAATGTTTATGTAACAAAGAAACACCTTACATTGGGGTTTCATTTTTGCTTTAACATGTTCGCTTTAAAATATTCCCTTATCCCCTAATCTAGAAATAATTTCAGTTATAATATTAGTATTCCTCTGTAAGTTAATAACATGTCTGATTTCTCTCCCTGCTTCAAAGTTTCACAAACTTTTTATTATTACCTGGCTAGTTAGCTTGGACACTTCCTTTGCCAGTTCAATATCTGGACGTCCCAGCATGGTTACGCCAATGCCAGCTTCTCCACGCTTTTTATATTCAATCTAACAAAGAAAAAAATAATATAGTTTAGTAGTGATGACATCCCTTTTTAATTATTTTACTGACATTGGTTTTAATAGTAAAATTACTGATAAAGAATTATACAAAAGATTTAAAAACCACTTACATCACTAATTAACTTGGCAGCCTGAGTTGCTTTCTTAATATCTGGTCGATCTGCTATAGGTGTGTAGTGGAGCTTTGACTTGGCATCTTTCTTATATTCAATCTAATTCGTAATGATAGACAGAGGAAAGAAAATTACTGAGGTTTGTTCACAAGGAATATACCTAATAAGGTCACAGCAATGTTTCTGGGAAAGAGCCTAAGAGTTTTTTAAAATCTCATTTCACAAGGAATGGATTTGGGAATCTCTTTTTGCAAGCCGCCTACAAATGAAGAAATAAGCATGTGCAATTCTGTCTGTATTCGAAGGAATGAAAAAATTATTGTGTGATTTGCATTAGATTACTTTAAACCTGACTAAATAGAAATGTGATTTACAAGGAAATCCTTTATTTCAGTGTGATGTTACATTTGTAAATATTTGCATCTTTATCTTTCAGAATTATACCTGAACATGAAGGCTCGGAGCAAATCCAGAAGTATCTGAACTTTTCCTTTTGTCAGCTGACTGTGATTGAATTTCCTTACAGAAGCTACTTAATTCATGAAAACACAAGCCAAACTTACTGTACTCTGTTTTTTAGCAACTTCCATGGCATGTTTCACCTCGGGAGGCTCCAGCATGACAGAATAATTAGACTTGCCTTTCTCCTTCACAAACTTCTTTTTATAGTTTGTCTGTTAAGAGAAAAAAGGGCCACGTGTGATTTTTTAATTTCACATGGAGGTAAATGCTACCACAACTTGGAAATAAGCTCACTGAAATGGTTAAGAAAGATAAAATGCAGTCTTTTGTGTCTCAACATGTATGGTCCCCAGCTTGTTTGTCATCATTTGCACTTCTGATTACAAAAGCTTGCTATTTGGAAATAGTGACTTGTGTTTAAACTGTGTTCTATGAAAAATAAAATCTGAATTAAAGGCACCCATTAGCACTCCAGCCTGTCATTTTTCTCCAGTGTATTTAAACAGATTCCCAATAAAATGCGTTTACCTCTTTGTTAAAGTCTCATTCTGGTAGGAATTATTATTTTCTGACTCCCTGGGCATTTTACGATCAGAGTCTGAATGTGTTGCATGTGTACTAAAACATGCAACAGTCTAATCAATTATAGGCAGCAGGTAATAATCTCACCGCGAACGGTTACCACATACGGTACTTACCTCACTGACATTCTTGGTCACCTCTTTCACGTGAGCAGTGTCTCGTGTCTCCGGCAGGGTTGTATAAGACCCATGTGGAAGCTGCTTCTTGCTGTGTTCTTTGTATTTATTCTGAAAGCACAGAATAAAAAGAGGTAAAAACCAGCAATGCACCGTCTGTGTTCACCATTCTCCACCAGTATTAAAAGGATGTACTTAAAAATAATAAGTAACTGTCCGATGTTTTACCTCAGATACAAGAGAGCTGACATTCTTAGCCAGGAGGATCTGAGGTGTATCTGGAACAACATGGTACGTTCCTCGAGCTTTGTTGTGCTTCTCTTTGTATTTTATCTAGCAGGAAGAAAAGATATCATTTTAAGCAATGCATACCTTGTCTTGTGGCAACTTAAAAATAAATTACTATAGTTGTGCCTGCTTGTTAGTGCAAAAGTTTGCAGAAAACTCCATATTTCGATGTTTTCCAAGATAATCGTTCCAGTCTATATATTTCTAGCACTCTCACTTGGAATTTTATTAATATATTGAATATTGAATATTAACTTATTGTTAGTAATTATGAAAGACATTTTGTGTTAGGCAAAAGTTATATCTGCAGCTTTTTTTGTTGTTTTCTCCAGATAATATTTTCATTTCAATAACAGGAATGCAGAGATATACCCAAGGTCTAGGGTGGCCAGGCAATGTCAGCTTTGAATATTTATTTAATCCATGAACTAAGCCAGTGACATTTACAGGACCAAATTTATTCAGATGTTGCCAATTCGTTAATGAAATTAACAAGTCAAATTAAATATGAACAGAGACTGAGAACAACTCTTCAAAGCTTCATTCTTAATCCAATCACATTTCCAATAAAGTAGTTTATATAGCAGGTAAAGTTCTAGTAGAACGAAAACAGAGAGTGTTCAAGCACTTACATCACTCGCCAAAATGGCATTATTTAAGGCCAATACTGTGTTTTTATCATCTGTGACAGAGAGTTTGCATCCCTTTAGGAATTCCCGGTCCAGCTTGTATTCATACTGCAGGAAGAAAAAATAAGACATAAAAAAAGAGAGTCTCAAATCTTCTGCTTCTGTTTGTTTGTTTTTTTTTTTAATCTGAACATAAGAGATGTGAGGAAAGAGAGTATTCGGTTTGTTCTGATTTTCTTACATCACTCTGTTGCAGAGATGACTTGGCTGCTTGAACAAAGTCAGGTCTATCAGCAATCCAGTGCCAATGAGCCTTGGCTGCTTCATATTTCTTCTTATAATCCAGCTGTTTATGGTGAAACAACAAGAAAAATGAAGTTAATTGGAAGTTGTGTACTTTACACATGACATTCATAAAGAGGTGAATTCTCTTTTGATCTGTACCGATTAAAGGGAGAAGAGGTAAGAAAGTGCATCTACATCAGACCAGGTCTTTCCTCTGAATCACATACAATCCAGTGGGAGTCACTGGGATGTCATGACTTTGAAGAAGGTGAGTGCTTTCAGTTCTGTGCCTATTGAAGTGGATGTTGGGCCACCAATAACAGAAACACAGGAAAGCTTCCCATGAAGCGCTTACTTTGTCTACAAGAACATCATCACAGAGAATTTCTGGGACAGATAAGTCTCTGTCAGGAAAACGGAGGGGGACTAGAAGAACAGTAGATGTGTGACATACAAAAAGCCTCACGTGACCTCAAGGGCAACTTGCAAGAGTGAGCACTGTAGTATGAAATAAATTAACATATATTTTATTCAAGCAGCATAAGAATTAGAAGCAATGTCCAAGCTCAAAATATTTCAATGGAACTCAGAATAATTTCTTGTGATCTCCACTGCCAGTCCCAAACACTATCCATAATAAAATTAAAGTACTGAACTCACATTGCTGTTTAGCTTGTAAGCATGCCTTGGAGTCTTGATATGAACTGAATCTGCTACGACATTGCAGTGAGATTTATTCCTCTCATACACTTCTTTGTACTTGAGCTGAAAGAAAGACAAACATAAAAAACATTTACAAAAATAGTATCATCGTCAACAATACGAAAGACATAATATTAAAAATTGCTCCTGTCAAGATAGACTCCTAACAGAAGAAAAAGAAATTATATCAGTACACTTGGTATCAACCATCTGCCTGAAAGGGGCCTCGTCAGCAGCAGTTCTCTTTCAGTAGAAAATGTAGCAGGTATAACTCACCAAGAAGCACAGACTAAGATTTACCAAAATCTACTCATGAACAGTAATTCTGCCTGTTTCTAGTTTTTTTGCACCTAATAGAAATGCTTTCAAGAAACTTATCTTCTGATAGGCACATTTAATGCTTTCTGAAAATTCCTTTATAGAATCTCAAATTCAGCAATCAGTTTGGAACCGGAAAAATGTACTTCAATTCACAGATCGCTTTTGAACATCTTTGTCTCTTAATGATCCACGTTAGTAACTGGATAGTATGGTCATTTTTTTCCTCCTAGATTTCCTCATTATATAGATAATCCATGCAGCATCTGAATGACTTTCACACTACTTATTCTCACAGTACTATACCGAGCTACAGAAGTGCTGGTATCCTCATTTTATTTACGGATATCTAAGGAACAACAGTACAAAGGTAAGAGAGAAAGCCTAGGGTAGGAGGAGGCATTAGGACCAGGACTGCCAAATCCTGTGTATTATTCTATCCAATTCATCTTCCTTTCTCTCTCTTGTATTTATCCTTCCATTGCCCCTTAATCAAAACACGTATTTATTTTAGATCAGAGTATTTACCTTACATATTCACAATACCCTTAGAAGACATGAATAAACATGGTAATGTACTAAGTACTTTATTCAAGGCTCCACAAAAGCCACTAGCCAATAGAGAAAGAAAACCCAGAAACAAACCCTCCAAATCCATACTTTAATTAGATACCAGTTGCAGCTCACAGCTTTTATTACTAGTGAGGGCTGCTCTACCCCAGCAAAAATGTTCCAAGAGCTACAGAAGAATGTTACACGAAAAACTTCCTGAATACTTTCATACTCTATTGCGTTTTTCAAAAAAGTCTTAAGTACGTACAGAGTTTTACATGCAAACAAAACCAATACACTCTAACAAGATGCTATTTTTCAATGACAGTGTTACATACGAGTTAAAAGTCTTGCATACCAAAGTAAAAAGTTAATTATGTGTCTTTTTGATAGCACAGAGAAGGATAATTTACTTACATCACTTATTCTGTCCTTGACCTTGCGCACATGCAGTAACATCGGCGTATCATGGATTGTAGTATAGCCTTTAGGCTTCGCTTTGTTATATTCCAACTTGTAAATAATCTGAAGATGAAAATTGTATTATTTCTCAGCATTATTAGTGTCAATTGAAAAAAATCAAGATGAGAAACATTGCATAATGGACTACTGAAAATGCCATCTTCTTAATTATCACACTTCAAAGATCAGAATTCAGGGAAGGAGGTAGGCTTGAAAGGGAATGACCACACTTACATCACTAATCTGTTTGTTGACTTTTGTTGTCCTTAAGTGTTCTGGAGTATCCACAACCGTAGTATACTTGTCTTTCTTCTTTTCATAGTCCTTTTTGTACTCAAAAAGGAAAGAGGGTATGTTAACCACACAAATCAAGAGAAAACATCTTCAGGACTTACTCATAGAATCACACGTAAAATTGCAAAATCCTTCCACCAAAGCCAACGAAAGCTGAACGTGCACAATGAGCTAAACTTTGCAAACTCCTTATTTGCCTAAGAGGCCGCCTATCTATTTGTGTGATTAATTTTACATTTACTTCACTGAGTGCAAAAGCTTCACTGCTACCCTAAGTCTCCAAGGCTGAGCTAAAAAAGCAATCTTGGCAGATCAGTGACTTTTAAAATTCATAACTGGACAATATCTCATTTTTAAATATTCACCAAATGAAGAGAAATGTAAAACATCTTACGCAGTAGAAGATAAAGACATCCACTGACTATTATCATAATGCCAGGCTATTTTAAAGGCTTTGATAGCAGAATTTGTATCTTGATAATTCCTTAAAGATCATCTTGCTCTACTCAGGACTCTAAATCTGTTTTCACAGAATTCAGTGAGAACAGACTGTACACCAAGAATGAAAATTCATTGTAGACAGCCTGAGGGCAGGTGGAAGAGGTTAGAAGATATTTTTTAAAAAGAACTTCCATGCTCTATCTTGCATCAGAATATAAACCCATGCTTTTGAAACAGGACTACGACAGACAAAATATAAAAAATTATACAGAAACAACAAATCATAACATGAAGTCAACTCAGATGAACATGCAGGTCAGGCAAAGTGCTACTTTTTTTCTTCAAACACACTCAAACTTACCTGCAAGGAGTTTTTAATGGAATAATAGAAACCCATGGAAAAATTGAACAAAAATGGCTAGTAAAGATCTTCAGTACCTTATTACTGAAGAATGTTAATTGTGCTAATAGTTACAAAGGAGAACAGGCCCTTCCCTCTCATGTAATTGTCTTCCACTGTTGCATTTCCAGTTTACAATTTAAATGTTATATGCCGGTTTCAATTGGCATAGTCAGGAATCATTTTTATCATTGAGAAGAGTGAGGTTACTGCTAGCAGCTGTGATTTCAGAGCAGAAATAAATATGTATAAGTTATTAAATAAGCCAGGTTTTCATCCAGCTGGTACAACCAAAATACATATGCTGGAATCCAGATTAAATGAAGGTAGAATATGGAAAATTAATGATTCACGATGATATGAGTCATTACAGACTTTCTTTTGCATCCTCAGAAATATAACTATATCAGGCTCTTTGTTCTGTATGAACAGATAAATGAATCATACTCACTTTCTACCTTCTGATTCCTATTAAAACTGACAAGAGGAGAGAGTAACTTTTTTTTTAATAAACTGTATTATGTGACTGCATGGGAACTACTCTGCTAGTCTTGCTTAAAAGCAGAAGGTAGAGAAAGGGATTAAAGAAAACATGATTTACTACAGACCTGTGCACCTATACCTTTTCTAAGAGCACTCAGAAGTAAGACATGACTTTGTTCTGTATCTACGCACAGTCTGACACCATTCTCAGGCAGAGTGGTAGATAAACGTTGTAATCTACTCCCCAAATTACTTAATCATGTTCATACTGAATTAAGGGACTTGTGTTCTGAGAGGCAGTTAGTCCAAGAAATGGTGACAGAATGAGAATTTGGTTAGGAAAATATGAGGAATAGCTAACATATTCTATCTGAAATGTATGGAAAACTGCTTTTCATGAAAGTATGTGAAATATTATATAGAAGTATACATAAAAATTATTTATAATGACAGCAGAAAATGGAGGCAAGATCAGCCTAAGCTGAGTGAAGTCCAAGTTGCAGTAAATATTGTTTCCAAGTTGCAGTAAATATTGTTTCAGATGTTCTGTTTTCAAAAATATTTTATCATAGCCAGCATTAAGCCCAACGACAAAACTCTGGAGTCTGATATCCGTAGAAATTTAGAGAACTCCCAAGCATTAAATATTAGAAGTCCAAGCAGCTGATTTGTATATATAAGGTCTCCTACAGCAGCAGTTCTTCATATTACCTGGCTCCATAAGTGTGTGTTGTAGAGTGCTGTCAGCATATCTGGCCTCAGAATTTCATTACATCCTTGTTGCAGGAGCATCTTGGCAAGGGATTTATATTGTCTCTGTTCATGCAAATGGCAACGAAGCACAAAAGAGACTTGTGAACACCATAAACAACAACGCAGCTCTAGATCCCAGACACTTTGAGAGTGGAGAGATTTAGGCAAGGTACTATATGTATTCATTCAGATGTGCATACAACTTACATCTATATAATTAAGAATGACAAGGGTATATATTAAAAGATTTGCACACGATCCCATTAAAGAAATTGCAAAAATACTTTTTGGGAGATATGAGTAAATCATAGACTAAGGTGAGGGCACTCAAAAGCCCTCAGATTTGTCACTGCTGCTTGAGTAGTAAGAGGATAATGTTTGTAGAAGTCATTAAAAGAGAGGTAATAAAAATAAATGCATGACACAACATGCATTTTTTAAAACCTCTCCAATGACTTCACGAGGCATTAGATTTCTGATGTCAATTGATGCACAATATATGAATAGAAAGTACATACAGTAGACATTAGCTCACTCAAAAAGTAATTATTCTTTTTGGGTGGCAAAACAAAGACTGTCTGATCAACTGAACTAAAACATCACAACATCAGAGGTGAAACCTGTGACACTGCTAGCTATAGACATTTCACACAGACAGAGTAGCTGTGAGTGAACCAGGCACTCTCTGGCAGCACCAGCTAGTGCTCCTACGGTACCTGACTGCTCAGTGTAGTCCCCCACTTGGCCAGGAGGTTCCTAGGATCATCCACAATAACGCTGTACCTATCTTTGAGCTTCTCATAGGCAGCTTTATATAACTTCTGCTCAGAATAGCATAGTACAGTGTAACAAATTAAGAGAGAGTGAAGACACAAAGAGATCATAGTTCTAACCATTGAAACCTCTTTACATGGACTATTAAAAGGCTGAGATTGACGTTCACATCCAAAAGAGAAAAATATATTAAAAAACACCAGAGAGAAAATATTTCCAAATACGATACGCCTTTCTAAATTTCCACTGGAAGGCTTAATCTAAAATTTAAGGATGCCTATATTCTATCCCTCCCACTTTTCAATAATCCATTTTATGACTGACTTTCTTCATGAAAAATAACTGCAGAAGCAACTCTGTACGAAACTGGATTCCCGATTTGAGTACAAAGAGAACACAATAAGATGCAAGGGTAAAATACAGTGTTATATTATCATCAGACATTTTGTAAGCAAAAACTATAATCCTTCATCATAAAAACCATCACTTATATGACAGAAGACATTTAGGCAAGTTCATTTCAATGTGTGGAGCCCCTGTTGCTAAATTTTTGTTAACTTATGTTTCTCATATTAAATTTTTCCTTATTTACCAAACAATAAGACTGAATACTAACAGTCTTCTGTAACAAATTCTGATTCACTGCTTATCAAATATAGTGTGAAACGATAGCAATGGTACTGGAATCGTATCTGTTGTGAAAGAGTTTTTCTTATCTAGAACAGATAATACTGTAATATATTTACTGACAGGTAAACAATTTAACATAATGTCTGGTGAAAAATAATAAAATACCAAAATGTGAGAGTCTAAATATACACTGCTTTAATGAAAAGCGTCAGAGTCTGGTGTATGGCAGCTCTAAGCTGATGAGAATTCACGTAGAACGCAGTGCTTTTCAATAGGCTTTGTCCTGTGGGTGAGCAGCACTGCTCCTAGAAACACCATTAGTGATTTTAATCTCAAACCCAGGGACATTCATTAACCCCCTTTGCTACTGTGTTGTGGTTATTGTTTCTTTAGCACTGCAGGAGAAAAGTAAGAAAAAGTAAGTAGCAGAGTGGGAGAATTCAAGGCAAAATATCTGAAAGGAAACAGAGCTACGGTAACTTCAGACATAATACTATCTAACACAAAGGGGTTTTTTCAGTGTTTCAGGGAAGCAGTTGTGATTCTCTCTATACTGTTTTCACATGACAATCAACAATCAGTGTTACTAAGCAAGCAGCATTGTTTAAGTCAGCATTTATTTACCAGTCAGCAAAGACATTTCTTTGCAATGAAAAATTAATGGAACAGGGGTCAGGATTTCACTTTTTAAGTATTGTAAACCTGCCCCGTCCTAATACTCAGGCAGACACTAAGAACAATCTTGTTCGTCGTGATTTTAGTCTGACCTTAAGACATCTTTAAGCCTGAATGTATTTTGATTTATTTACAATTTCGTAAGGAAGATCAGCCTTCAACTCGGTATTAACATACACACACTTACTGCTTCAGTGTGAGACTCTACAGTAATCTTTAACACTTACCCCATCCACCAACTGAGTCGCATATTTAAAATGCTGGTTAATTGGAGAGTCAGCTACATACTTAAACTGAGACTTAGTCTTCTCAAATATCTCCTTGTACTTACACTGGAGGAAAAAAAAAAAAAACAAACACAAACCCCCATTCCAACATTAATCCAAAGAAGGGTAAGGCAATGGAAACATATGATTTTAGAAACAATCTGCAGCAAAACCATGGTAGAATTATTGCATATGCACGTTTAACATATCTACAAACAAAACCCAGTTGTAAATGTGGCAGTTTGCAGGATGGATCTATCGCATCAAGAAAACAATGGAAATTTCAAATCTTCATCATTTTAAAGCTGGACTTAATATCACCAGAAAAATTGCTACGGAGCTGATAGCTTTGCAAGGAACAGAGGGGATAAGTAAAAGATCGTTTTGCCTCTGTTTTCTTTTCTAGTAAGAATGAAATTCTAGATGCTATGTATTAGGTTCTACCATGACTTATTCACATCAATGTCTTGGCCGGAATTGGATTCTCCTGCAAAAATTTATCTACAATATAAGCAAATGTTTTTTAAAAAAAATTAGCAACAATTCAGACTGTTTTACTTACCCCACTGTAGAGCACCTTATTCTTTTCTGCCAGAGCAAAACTTGGAGTATCCCACGCGTAACAGCCAGTGCCCCTGAGCCATGATAAGTCTTCCTTGTATTTAACCTTTAGAAAAGAAGTAAAAGGATTTGGTTTTAAGCAGCACCAAGTGGTAGCTGATCAACGGTGAAACAGCACCTCAACACAAGGTGTAACAAACAGAGCTTCATCCATTATTATTCCATTATAAAATAAGTTACAGCTACTCATACTTTTCTGATGGACTCAGATTCTTCACATACCTAATCTATCATTAGCTGTTGGACTTCCTGTGTGAATTAATAAACATTTATTCTTGTACAATTAAGGGGTTATCGTATATGTACAGATACGTACAATTAAAGGTTGTTATGGGGTGAAACAAATCTAAGCAAATGCAACTGAAATGAATTAAGATTGTTCTGATAATTTCAGAAGGAGACGGGCTGCAATTTTAGCCATCTGATTTCCTCTGTCATTTCACAGATCTGCCAGGTGGAAGTGTAAATCAATTTAAAAATTTCAGCTGCCCTCCCTTTCTCAAGAAATAAGACTTGGTTTTCATTTTGGAAACCTACTTACAACTTTCAACCTCTCGCATCCAGGAACTATTTGAACTCACATCACTAATAGCATCCGTGACTGCACGATGATGGAAATGCTCCGGACGGTCTGGGATGGATCTCCAGATTCCTAACTGACTCATGTAATTTTCCTTATATTTCACCTATAAAGAAAATTGAAGACAGAAGTAAATCGATTTGAGAACAGAACACTCTAGACCATGCAGTTTCAAGACATTCCTTTTTCTGAAACATCAGAACTAAAAGAGTGGAAATGATATTAACTTGCATTCACCTTTGTAACACTAAAGGCAATCAAGTGTATAATATTCCACAGAAGGAAAGAAATTCATATCAATAGTGCTGATCATATTTTTCTAATTATTTGACACAGTTAAATAGAATGATAGCATCAATGGCATATTCTAGGTTAATAAATGACAAACACTAATTAGGAATGAAAATGTTGTATACATACACTGCTAATATCATCGGTGACCTTTCGATGATAGACAATATCCAAAGCATCTTTCACTGTATGGTATTTGCCCTTCGTATTCTCAAAGGTTTCTTTGTAGCGCAACTGGTAAGAAAAATAACATATAAAAGAATATATTATATTTATCTGTCAGGAATTGTTTTAGTTAAATTTCCTACCTCTTAGGAATGACATCCAGGGATCTGTAAGCCCTGAGGAATTTTAAGAAGCTGCAATTGCCTACAATCAATTGCAATTTGACTGAAACTTATGGTGAAAATTAGAGAGAAAAGGAGTTGGTACATCTAAAGCAACTTTTCACCCTATTCACTTTCAGACTGAAGACTGAGGAAAAAACATCCATGTATCACAGGACTACTTTCTAGAATAGCAAAAGTGCCACTTTTGGCATAAAAAAACGACTTATTCCTTCTTCCATGTCCTGGAAGACATTCCAGTCATTGGAGAAAGACTTTCTCAGAGGAGAAATTCAACTGTGCAAAAGAACTGGGATGCTCCTTTACAGTATTTAAAAGTCATTCTTAAGAGAGCAGTAAGACTAACCACTAGACCAAAACACCAGCCCAGCACATATCCTTTCAGGATACAACGTGCAATCTGAACTATAAAGCAAAGATCTCACAAACGAGTCGAGTCCTCTTAGCCATTGCCTTAACTCACAAATCACTATTCCATGCTTGAAGGAAAAATCAATTTCACCTTAATAACCTTATGTGCAGCAGCTCAGATAATTTTTCTCTATAATCTACTTCTAAATTAAGAAATGAGCACATTCTCAGTGACATTCAAGTTTACTTCTAACACAAAACTGAGATTAAGAAATCTGCTAAAGGTATTCTATCCTGGCTCCAGCATCAATCATTTCACTCCGGTCTTCACTATTCAGAGATTTCATGTGCAAGCAAATTACTTTAAATCTATTTTTTCTTTACTGTAAGACCACACTTCAGTGCAATGGAAAATGAAAATGAATTATAATAAATATAAAAAAGCACTACAGTGACATGAAGTAAAAACTTAATAATCTCTGTAATATCAAATGGAAATGTACATGCAAATGGGGTGACCCAGTTTATGACCCACATTGAGATACTCTATGCTTTGCATGCTTTCTCCTCATTGATCCTTTTCCTGTTCTTTTCACAAAGAAACCAAGAAAAAGCAGCAGTGAAAGTGTTCATGGTCTACATACGTCACTGGCATTCAGGTACGCTCTCTTGGCTCTGATCAAGACTGGTGTGTCAGGGATAGGCGTGTATTTGTCCTTCATCTTCTCATACTGGGTTTTATACTTTTTCTAAGAGAGACACCAAAAGGGAAAAGTTATATCTTTAATCTTAGAAGCATGTGCTAATCTGGTATTATGTTAACACCCAGGGGTGTTACACTGAGTGCACAGAGTCATTCTTGCAAAGTGCTTCTGTCAAAACTTTGTGAAACAAGCTCAGCTGTTCAGCTCTTTCTAAGTCTTTCTGGTCTTGCAGCCAGCGTACCTTAGATTCCACAAGCAAGCACTTAGAAACAGGTATGTAATAAAATACTAAAACATATTTAAAAAGTGTACTCCTTTACCACAACTTACAAGGGAAATGTGGAACTTAAACTTAAAAGACAGAAAACTAAATGAAGCGTAAACAGATTTGAGCCTTGAAACTACCACTGAAATGAGAAATAAAACTTCTAAACAGTTCAGCATAGTGGTACCAAACAAAAAAACTCAAAATATCTTACCTCGCTGACCATGTCCTTTACTTGCCTAGCATGTGTAAAGGCTGGAGTCTGACCACCAGCATGATGATGGGGTCTCTCTTTTGTGGCAAGTTCCACATACAAGTACTGCAGCAAGAAGAAAAAAAAATAATAAAAAAAAAGAAAAATGTCTGTAAATTCACAATGTATACATAACCACACAACTTTCCCCAGGAAAAACTAATGTGGCCTTTCCTCTTCCATACTATCTCAGTTTATCCTTCTCTAACAGTACGCCTGATATTCTGTAACTGCCAGTAACATGCTCACAAACCAAGAAGTCAAACACATGTGACATTAATGACCTCTCTGCCCCACATTCAGACCTAGCGTTAGGTAAAAGCATCCATAAGGTCTTTTTCCCCCGGTGAGTAAGTTCATTTTGTTCTGCAAATTTAAAAATTCCACAAACTCAGTTAATGAGGTACTATATGAATAAAGAAATGATGATGAATAAAAGTAGATGGATAAAAATATTTATTCCTCCGATGAAGTCAGAGTTTCAGAGAATTTGAACAGAACTGTACCAGAGTTCAGTGCTCTAGTTCAGATGGACAAAGCTGAACATGTCCATTAGATGTCAACATGAAAATTCATAGCCACTTAAAAATGAGCAACGGTCATTTTAAACGTGCTCTCTAGGAATTCTACATTGCTTTGAAATGGCCTGGGAAGATTTTACTGTACTTTAAGAGTATATTAAGAGGGAACCCCTGATTGGTTTTTTATCAGTAAAAATTTTTCACCTGGCTCTGTATTTTTTGTCCTTGCTTGGCTCTTAAGAAGTCAGGTGTATCAAGGATGGAGGTGTATTTAGTCTTCAGCTCCTTGCCTGCAGCTCTGTAAACCAGCTGGAAAGAGACAGGTCCGTCAATTACAGCTTTGTGATTATAGCATCCCATGCATTTCAGAAAAAAACAGGGAGAGGGTCTGAGCTTAATTACAGCTAACAAAGATGTGCAAAAATAATATAGAACTTACTTCACTCAAATGGGATTTTA
>NW_009648154.1:275838-294892 GCF_000708025.1 Charadrius vociferus
AACCTCCTCTCCCGCTCTGTATCCAGGTGTATCCAATACCACGTTGTATTTAGCCCACATCTTCTTTGCAGTATCAGTGTATATATAATTTGACTGTAAAAAGAAAAGCAGTATTAGGAAGCTTTTATTATTCTCAGTGGTAAAGAAAATCTTACATTATGACCTAACAGTGCTTTGAAACAACTAACTAGCTTCATGGCAAGAAAATCCATCATAAGTCTTTACTCATTTTCATGTACTTAACTTCCTGGAAGTACATAATGTGCATATAAATAAATCAATCGTAATACTTGGTTCTCAGAAGAAAAATCTTACCCAAAGCTTACGCAGCTGACGAGCACGGACCATATCAGGAGTATCATACAAGAAGCAACCCAAGCCCTTCAACCACTTCAGATCCTCTTTGTATTTATTCTATGAGGCAATCAGAAAAAGAAAACTCAAAAGTTAACTTTAGGGATAATTTCATTAATCAGTTTCTAAACACAGGGACAAAGCATTTATCTGTTACAGAATAGAATGCAAGTGATAGAAGCCAAATTCCACTTTCAGTATAAAGGTATTAGCCCTGTTGTATTCAAATACCAGGTATCTTAACAGAAGTCGCTTACATCGCTCGTCAAGTCCCCAACATAGCGGCAGTGCAACACCTGAGGAGTGTATGGCAAGGAAATCAAGTGTCCCTGCATCTTAAAGAAATCTGACTTGTAGATCAGCTGAAAAACAAAATGAAAATAGCATTTCACATGTTTGGTCATGCTGAACATTGTAAATCTCTTCTGGTTTTTATGTTAGAAAGACACATACATCACTGACAGCTTCCTGGGTTGCTCTGACTTGACGGATTTCTGGTGTGTCTGGAGTGGTGTGAATCTTGTCCTTGTACTTGTGGTATGTTGCCCGATACAACCTCTGTATCAAAGGAGACAGCATTCTACATGTTAAAAACTTAAGATGGCAAGCAGTTTGGCAGAGTGTAAGTACTTGTCTTTTAAGGGCAGTTTTTTGCTAGGTAGTGCTGAACCACCAGAGAGACGGGAGCAAACATACTGCTTTGTAAACAGGCAAAGATTTTCCACAATTGTTTTTGACAGCAGCATCTCCAATACATGGCTAGCATGAGATTCTAATTCTATGAATATGTAAATATGTATGTTTAATTTTCATCTTATTAAAGCCAATGATCAAAGAAGTGAGTACACATATATAAAACCTAAAACTATTGAGACTTGATGTTATACAGATACAGTAATTTCTATGCCCCTTTAATCCAGTAGCAGTAGATCAGTTAACAAAATTAGGGTGCAATTGATTTTACACTATGGTAACAGTTTTACAGGATTACAGAAAGTTAGAGTTATCAAGAACTTTAAAAAGCCCAACTCCAAGCCTGGATCAAGGATCCTTTGCCATTCTTGATGGATATTTGTCTAAACTGCTGCTCTTAAAAGCCTCAAAGAACACAGATCCTACAACCTTCCCAGTCAACATACTATCATTACTCATATTTTGGGCACTACAAATACAATTGAAAACAAATACACATATTTACTGTACCTCATTAATGACTTGATTCACTTTCTTCACATTTTCAAATCCAACATCTTTAGGTCCCAGAGTATAGCCTTTAGCTTTCATGTGTTCATAGGCTTCTTTGTATTTCAGCTACAAAGCAGAAAAAGGAACAAAACCATACAGAAACTAAATTTGATTGTGATTCTACTTACACTGCAGTTCTTTCAGTAATTTATGCAGTATAAGAGACAGATTTTTATAGATAAATAAGTGAGATGTAGCTATACCAGAGTTAAATAAACTACACATCATAATTATTTTTACCTTTATCATGTGGCACAAGATTAATAATGTTCTAAATTTCTCTTGCATCTAATCAGGTATTCACATTTGCCTGAGGAAATGTATATTTTGATAGTAATTGCTTCAGATAATTATGGGGTTTGGTAACATTTAATTCTGTTAAGACAAACATTATCAATGTTTGGGTTTAAGTGTGCTAATAAGTTCTAATCGCCCTGACTAGCCACATCTGGGATGCCAGGCCTGGCCTGAGCTCTGTTGTAAGCGCATCTATCTTCTGCCCCATCTCCATCCTCATTTCCTGGATGGACACTGGTCCTATACCACTGGCAGCCTGTCTCTAGCCCTGTCTCCTGGATTTATCGTGGACCTATGTTGTAGGCAGCCTGTCTCCAATTTCTGCTGTTTCCCACAGCTCCTGACTGGGTCCTCCTGCATGGACCTGGTTTCTCGCCTCGCCTGGGGCTGTTGGTGCAACCTGTTTTCAGCACCCTGCTCTGCCCACCCCATTCGGGTACAGTGGGACTTCACCCTGGACGATGGACCACTGCCTATGTGGTGGTCGCCCTCAGTTTCTGGCTCAGGCATCCACAAGGAACTACCGCTCTCTTGCTGCTCTCCGACAAGCAATCTCGAAACTGTCTCCAACAGTTGTGCGCTCATACAGGATGGGCATCAAATATTCCCCTGCAACTCACATTGTACAAGGACATTACTTACATCACTGCCAATGTATTGGACATGTTTAGCATGCTTAAAGCTGGGGGTATCTGTGGGAAGGCTGTATCCAGTAGGCAGAGCATTCACACCAGCCCAGCGATACAAATTCTGCAAGAGAGAAAGAGAGAGTTTGAGACAACGGCGTATAATATTTGAGAGTATCCATTAGCTGCACAGGAAATTTCTTAATTGCAATTGGCAAAAGATTTCCCCCGTGTCTGCACTATAATGCATACTTGTAGCTTAAATGAGGACATTTTTCCTCCTTTCATTTTAGCGCAGTGAAATCCAGCTTCTGTATCTGAAAAGCTACAGACAGACGTTAACTTTTAAAGAATTTGCTTTCTGAACATCAGAAACTCTGTGGACCCAAAAGTTTTACACTTACTTCACTCTGTATTTTGTTCGCATGATATGCCCGCTCCAAATCTACTGTTTTATCAGTAGGAATCATTTTGCCTTGAACGTTGTGCTTATATTCACCACGATAGACAGCCTGAGAAAAAGAAATTAGAGGAGAGTTGTAATTGTGATATTCTCTCACAGTATGTCTTGTTTGCACACGTAAGGCAATTTCTCCTAAAAAAAGGATGAAAAGTTTTTTGGAATCGGGCAGTTAATGATTTTAGTGATTGTGTTCTCATATCTTCATAAAGGCATAGGCAATGAGTTATAGATAACCAGCAATGATTAAATGAGACGAAGGAAATCATTAAAAAAAATATTAAAAGTCACATTTCTAGAACTTGTAAGGTGATGGCATAGCAATACTGGGGGTGAAAGGTGATACAAACACTTACTTCACTTAAATTCAAGCCACTGAGGACATTCTGGACATAGACAGGAGTGTCGATGACCACAGTGTAGTCGTTCTTCATTTTTTCTGCCTTAGATTTGTATTTAATCTGCAGAGAGAAATTCAAGAGCTCTAATTAGTAAGGCTAGACATTGTTAATTGAATTTATTGTATTTACTATATGTACTATTAATTTTATTACTGAACTATTCTATTAGTGAACCAGCATTTAAACAGAAAGTGTATTGAAATTATATCTACTTCTAGAGCAGCAAAGTTTAAATAACCATGTATGGTTATTTAATTAATACTTCAGTAGAGAAGGATATATAACATTTTCCAGATTATATCTGGAGTAGAATAAAGCTACTCCATTCTTTTAATACAACGGAGTGAAAAAAATAGGAAGCAAAACCAGTATACACTCACATCACTGCGAAGATCGTAGGCATGTTTGGCATGAAGAATTTCAGGAGTGTCCCAAACAAAGCAGCCAATGCCTTTCAGCCAGTTAAGGTCATCCTTGTATATCACCTAAGGTATCAGAGGAAAGAAGCAATCCATAAGACTTCCACTAGGATCTAATCCCTCATTGCTAAATCAGCCTGAATTACAACTGTCAAATGATGGTAAGTAAGGTTTCCAGTATTTTTACTGTTTTCGTTTGTTTGTTTGAGAAAATCAAAACAATTTCTTTTGCAATTTAAATATTTTCTCTTCATTGCTTCAGTTTGGCCAGTAAATTAAAAAATCCAATGATTTTTAAAAAAACTATTTGCATATCCTACTGGGCAATGATGTACTGATAGATCACTGGGCTACGCCTGCGATGACCTATGCAAAGCAAGTGCATAGAAGCTCTGCACCACCACAATTTTCTTAAGTTTCCACACCGTATGCAATCAAATAATAAAGGACAATTTACAGACAGGGTCAGCTGAACTCATACAACTGTAACATTATGACCCAATGCCTACACTGATAACACCGAAATTTTTATGCACAGTAAACCACATCTCAACTACTCGCTTATTGCCAAGTGTTACGAAAACATGATAGAGATGCTGTTTAGCAGTGCATAACACAACGGATTCAAGTGGCAACTTCACAGTCCTCCAACTAAGTTTTTCCCACATCCTTTCCTCTAACAGAGCATAAATGCAAGAATCTTTTCAAAAAGTGAGCCATGAATATACGATTTGTGAACTTACATCACTGAGTTGATCGGTTACTTTTCGAACATGGGCATTGACTTGAAGATCTGGCAGACAGATCCATTCATGGAGATGTGTGCGGTAATCAATTTCACTGACTTTCTTCTGTGCATCCTTAGCAGAAATGATGTCCACCATGTCTGGAATAATGTGGACTTTGGCTTTATTCTTTTCATAGACTTCCTTGTACAGACGCTGCAGAGTTAACGCAGTACATTAATAATATTCACAAGCAGTCTGGAGCATTAATTGTTTTTAAATTTGAAGCAAAATTATTGATATTTTCATGGAAGGTTAGTGGGAGAGTAATTACTTTGTCTATGACTAAAATTTACACCTTGCCTGCTCTAAAAATAATTTACAGAACCTTATCAAGGGTGATAAAATACAATTTGTCACATTTTCATTGTACTCACGTGGTAAAAGGAGGTAAACTATGTATTGCTCAGTTTTACACATAAACATATGACACTAAAGGCTTAGCCACGCAGGCAATTTAACAGTTGAGTCACAAGCTTGAAAAGACATTTGTGGGTGTATTAGAGAATGTAACAAACACCGAACACTGCCAAATGCATGTGGAAATGTGCTATCTGAATGAAGGCACGTGGATTCTTTGAGTAGCCTCTTCTGAGATGAGTGTGGTTTTATCAGGAAAACACACATGAGAAAACAACACTTACATCAATGTTAAGCTTTCCAACTCTAAGGCACCTTGCTGTATTGGGATCATCCTCAACACCTCTGGGTAGCGTGTAGAGCGCTTTAAACTTGTCATATTCTTCTCGGTATTTTACCTAAGCAGATGCAAAGAAAGGCAACAAGTAAGTGACTCCAATGAGTCAATTGTACTTTTGGAACAAAATTCATTGGTAAGCAAAATAATAGTTGAGTCCAACAAGCAAAAAGAGCCTTTAAAGCAGGATCTTGGTTTTCTGTTTGATTCTAAATGACAAAGAAAGTACATCCTAACTATCATGTCATAAAAATAACAACGGCTGACTACAAGACTCTAAAAATAAATAGATGTAGAATAAGCTATCTATTTATTGTTCCAGTTCTTTTATTTAAAGATATCCATGAAGACAGTTATCTCTTATAAGCCTCAGTTCACTATAGCATAAGATTATGTTCTTCTCTATGCAGTGAAGCATCATTTAAAGACATTCGGTGTTTTTCTGACCTGAACGCTTATGCAATTCAGACTGAAAATAACCTAACCAGACATTTTCAAGAAACAGTTTCTATTACTATAAAATGTGACATTTTTTCCCATGAAAGAGAGGAGCAAAGCACAATGTAACTGTTATCCAAATGATTATCACAGAAAACCGATTATCTGCAGACACTTAGCATATCTAAATTAAAAATAGAAGAAAAGTTTTTATCCCTATAGTATATGCAAGGCATGAAGGATTTCATTGCTAGAATTGATGATCTGCTTAAAAAAAAGGAAGTATTTAAGTCACTTACAATACTAGCATTATGCTTCAGTTCTTTTGCACGTGCTAGGGATACAGCATCAGAGGGCAATATATAGCCAGTAGCTTTCACTTTTTCCCAGGCTTCCTTGTAGAGGTTCTGTGGGGAAACAGAAAGTCTCCGTAAGTGGAAAAATTCTTCTCCTGGGTAATATTCAACGACCAATAGAAACCAAAAGCCTTTCTGTTTTTATTTACAGGCAGTAACTGTTACTTAATATCAAGAGCCTGTACACTAGTTTAATCCTGACAATGCACATAAAGGGTGACAAAAATGCTTTCTAACTATTCATGTTCATTCTCATACAGGTCTTAATTTTGTTTAGGTGCAATTTTCCTCAGGGAATTCATTTATTAATGCATGTACTCTGACAAGACTGGAACTACAGTTAGAAAATACGCCCTCTGCCTGAAATACAGCATCTTTCCCATACTCAAGCAATACAGAGGACTATCACTGGCTCTGATAAGCTCCATGTTTGGATGTTTATCTTCAAACAGAGTGAGCAAACAAAATAAAACAAAAATCCCACCTTAAGAGGAAAGTAGAAACACTTACATTGCTAAAGAGATTTTTCAAATTTTGAACTCTTTCAGAATCCACTGTTTCAGTCACAGTTGTATACTTGTCCTTAGTTTTGTGGTAATCTTCCTTGTATTTCACCTGTAAGATGAAAGACAGATTTAGTTAAGTTGTTCCAATTCTCAGAAGCAGCATGGGGAAAAGCCCAAGTAGAAAAAGTGGGAGACTCACATCACTAGCAATGATACCACTCTGCAAAGCAGTCACATAGAGAGGCGTGTCAGTAACAACACCAAAGTTCTGAAAATTCTCTTTTCCTGCAGCTGTATATTTTATCTACAGAAAAAAACAAAGAAACAAACAAAAGAAAACAAACATTAATGCTGAAAACGACAAGGAAATTCCCTACCACCTTCCCTTAAAGGCAGTTCTAGACAATTGAAGCCCAGGATTACAGCCCGGTTAAGAACAACTTTAAAGTGACAGGCCATAGAAAAGAAATACTTAATATATAGCCTGTATGAACTAAGCAATAATGAAAATTCCACAACACTGTATAGCATCTAGTAAGCTAAGAGTACAATCAGCAAGGCAAGAGACACTATTTTCCCAACATAAATGTCTCACTGAGGTATCTTGTGCACAGGTGGCACACAGAAAAACCAAGTGTTACCTTCTCACCGTTAAAAACCACAACCTTTCTGTCCTTCCATTCTCCTAACTTTCCTGCTCCTCCAATAACAAAAGTGATCATGTCTCTACAGACAAAACTGAAAGAGTGTATTATAATAGTTTGAACAAAATATTTCTGATGTAATAGGAATTACCTCATTGTGCTCTGAACTAGGACAGCTGTCATTCCCAGTGAATCATAAACGGAAGAAAGAAATCTTGTAAATATTTACTTATTTGAGGAAAACATGCTTACCTGGCTCTGGAGGTCATACGATTTTTTAGCATGCAGGATTTGTGGAGTATCCCAGACATAACATCCAAGTCCCTTCAGCCAATTTAAGTCATCTTTATACACCACCTATATGGAAGAGCACAGACTATTAAGTTAGGAAGAAATTTGCCTTCTGCTTGAAGAAAGTAGTATTTGTTTCTTCTCCACATTCCTCATCTTCCACTTGTGCAAACTCAGTGCAGAAGGTTACCTCTGAATCCGAACCAGGCTCATTCAGTAATTCCAATTTATTTGGAAGTTTAAACGTGAGCACAGAGAAGACTAGCCCATCTCGTGGTTTGACTGAGTGATTTTTACCCACAGGATTTGCAGGGGAAACTAAACCAAATAATACAGCATAGTAATAGGCCAGGCAATTAACACATCACCGAATTTCATTAGGAAGGTTGGGTGGCCCAAGTTGAGATACTGTTGACTACGTAATATGAAAAAGTGTTGTGGCTCAGTGTGCCGTGCACTCAGTTCAGACTCCGTGGGCTGATACAACCCCAAACGAATGAAGAGAAGTCTTTTCCAGACCCACCGGATCCAGGAGGATCGTGGATGCTGTCCTGGCCCCTCTGCAAATTACAACGTTCCCAATTACAATGCATAAAGATTACTGCAGTGCAGCAACATTCTGTACCATGGTACATCCACATCTTCTCTGCGTGTGCCAGGTGGTGAGTCTCATCCAGTCAAAAATAGATTTTGTGTTAATAGGAGTGACCTTTGGGAAGGTTTCACAAATGTTAACTTAAAATTTTTCCAATTTAGGAGTGAATAATAAATAACCAGACCCCCAAAATGTCCCCCCAAAAATAGTAAAGATGTAATTTTTGGTACTTTGCTACTCACCAATCTAAGACCATGGTTATTAATTTCATATTTAAACACTATGGAAGATACTTGAAAGTATTTTATATTTAAATACCTTAGAAAAAATTACATGAAAGGCTACTACAATGCCAAACATATAAATGAAACACATACATCACTCAAGATTTCCTGGGCTCTTCTGGCTTGAATAACATCGTTTTCTTCAGGTGAACAATTCCACTGATGGAGGTAAGTTCGGTATTCAAGATCACTGAGGATATACTGGCACTTCTTGGCTAGTACGTGATTCATCATGTCACTTGGAATATGGACGTGTGCTTTGGTGTCTTCGTAATTCTTTCTGTATGCCAACTAATAGGGAAAGGTTTGGGGAAAGGTGAGAAGAGAGAATAGTAGTTTTTTGCATAATTCTGACTCTAATAGGCTACAGGTTATAGCATAATCTGAGGTCTCCTTTCTGGATTTAGTGGCTAAGCTCCCATGGAATTCAACAGATTCCTAAACTGAAATAGAAAGAAGTTTTTTTCCCTATTCTAATATGTCTAATAGCTAAACAAATCCCTTTCTAATCTCCTAAATCACTTCAAGTTCAAATATTCAACCTACATACAAAATAACCATTCAGGAAGCAAACATATTGAAAACACTTTTACTGATATTACTAAGTTTTGCATTATTTATGTTTAAATATGTCACACTAAAACAAAGAAAAAGGAAGATAGTACAGCAAGAC
This sequence comes from Charadrius vociferus, assembly GCF_000708025.1. Lineage (NCBI taxonomy): Eukaryota > Metazoa > Chordata > Aves > Charadriiformes > Charadriidae > Charadrius > Charadrius vociferus. The sequence continues at coordinate 284,910 of NW_009648154.1, forward strand.
AAATTCTCTCCTTACCGCGCTCCTTATTTTCTGGAATGCTAGAGAATGGATGACACTGGGGAAATCGCCAATCTCCTTTCCAGCCAGGTAATGGCCCTTCAGCTTCTCATATATTTCCTTATATTTAAGCTGCAAAATATTCATGTGGAAATTTTAAAGTTCATTCTAACAACATACAGGGGAAAAAAGAGAAAGAATGGAAAATTCATACTAACCTCACTATTTATGTAGTTCGCACGCTTCGCTCCAACAACTGGAATATATTTCTCATCCAAAGTATACCCAATGGGCTTGCTAACTTCCCAAGCTTTTTTATAAAGTTTCTAGACAAACAAAACACGTACAGGTTTTGGTAAAAATCCATTATTCATTCCAAGAAACCTGACTCTGCCATTTATACGCACATGGAATATCAGTGCTTTTATAGAGTAGTTCCTTATTCCATGAATTGTCCCAGTAAAGGAAATGAAGAATGCTCATTTTGAACACTCATTCAGTGTGAGTAAGGCAAACAGAATAAATGTCCCAATTCAGGAAGGTACCTCAGCACAAATTTGAGCCCATCTCTGCTTTCTTTACTGTATTTGGAATTCAACATTTCCCATCTAGAAGACTAATAAAAATATCCAAAATGTAGATATGAACTCTTGTTTAAAAGTGCAGTATAGAATTGACACTGATAATTTTATAGTTACATGGGCACAATTGTGAAAAATCTCCAAGTAATACTATTGTTATTTATAAGAGCATTAACCGTCAGCGGCACTTTTCTAAGTGCCACTTCATATTTTGTTAAACATTAAATATATTTACCTTCAGACTAAATTATGAAGTGCCTACTTGTATGAATGAGTAGTCACTTACATTTTTAAAAAATAGAGATTTCCCGTTAAAATTAGTGAGGGTCCTCAAAAGTAACTGCTTAATAATGTAAATCATCTACGATTTTCCTCTCTTATGAAAAATAAATGTAAATTTCATCAGTAGTCTGGGGAGGTAATCTTGGATGGAATTATGAAGTGTTTTAGTCACACAAAATCCACTACTACTACTTCCAAACACCACATAGCAGTGCTTTAAGATCAGTTCAATAACAAAATAAATTATCCTTATCCCAATGATCTGAACTGGGAAAAACTGAAGAAAAAAGAGATTAAATAACTTTCCTGGTGACACCCAATAGACTAGTGACAGAAACAGAAATAATAGAACAGATTTCTGAAGTCCGCTCCACACTCTGTTGCTTTTCAAATAAACAAATTAAAGCTTAATTATATATTAATGGAATCTTACATCACTGTATAGTAAGGACATGTCTCTGGCATGGTTCAGCGCAGGGGTATCATCAGACCCAATATACTGGCCTTTCTCAAGGTTAAATGTTTCTTTGTATTTTAACTGCAAAAGAAAACAAACCCAATGTTAATTCCACAGGAGAAATAAATTATCCCAACTAGTCCATCCATTAGAAGTAGACATTAATTTTCTGTTATCATATCTTCAGTAATGTAGTGTAGTACATTCCAACCAGTATAATACGCAGGCAAACGTCATCAGTATGTCACACCACAAAATCCACGAAGTATTCGAGTGAAATTAAACACATTGATCAGCAAATACATCAGTAGTGACACCAGGAACTCCACTAGCACTATACAACTAACTGCTGCTCACCAAGAACAGGACTCAATTTTAAACTACTATAAGCAAAATCCATGTAAACTGAAAGTAAGGGACGTGCTATATTCTTCCACGGAAAAATGCAAAATTATTTTGGATAGCAACATCGTGTTGTTCATTTATTACACTTCTTACTAAACTTATTTACCCCAGTAGAAGTCTATTATTAATGAAGCATGCATATGCACATGTTTTCACACAAAAGGCTAAACACAGTAAAATTTAGCTAAAGCAATTACATCATCTACTAATTCTAGTAATATAACAGTTTCTATTTTAAAAAAGTACATACATCACTCTGATTGACGGAGTTAACCTTTGCCAAAACAATGTCGGGAGTGTCAACCACACTGGTATAATTGGAAAAGTTATCGAGGGCTTCTTTTGTATAGGCTCTCTGCAAAGAGACAAAATATTTACTTAAACACTGTGTATGACAAAGAAGAGCTTCTCGCGTAACTGCTCAAGTATTTTCTCTTACCTTATTTACCAGTCCTTGTGCATTCTTAACTTTCTTATGTTCCACTGAATCCAGGGGAATCCAACCACAGCCACGAAGCCATTCCAAATCAGATTTATAAATATTCTAAATCATACAAGATAATAAAAAAGGAAAAGCAATATTTAATTCAGGATGACATTTTTCAGTCTCGTGTAATGTGGACAATAAACTTAGACCAAACTAAGTTGAAATTACATAGTGTGTATGTAATACCACTTACATCACTTTGCAGATCGTAGGCCTTCCTTGCCTGAATACAGTCATTCTGGTCGGGATGGCACGTCCATTCACGCAGGTACTGGCGGTACTCAATATCGCTGACCAAGGTCTGACCTTCCTTTGCTGCTACAACTGACACCATATCCGGAGGGATGTGAATTTTGGACTTTGTTTTGTGATAGTCTGATTTGTACAGTCTGTCATTCTGGATCTCGCCTGCATGCTCAAACCACACCAGTTTTGGATCATCTCTCATACTGGCAACTCCAACATAGTGACCTCTTTGTTTGACGTAGTCAGCTTTGTATTTAAGCTGATGGAAAAGGGGAGAAATATGTATAAAATCAACTCTGATTCTCGTCTGCTCTGTTTTTAACCTGTGAACAGCTACGGTTTTGTCAACACAAAGAATAGATGAAACCGGGAGTTGTCAACTGCACTCTTGGTTTTCAGTACATGACCAGATAAAGATATGACAGAAACAGTAATGTCACTTTGTCTAGTCCTTCCACTTGTCTAGAAAATATATAATATTCTAGACAAATATGCTACCATTTTTCAGCAAACAGTATTTTCAACAAAAAAAAAGAAATCCTTTTGCTAATAAGTGCACTTAGCCTCGGTTTTGTAACAGATTTTTGTAACAAAGTACTTGAGACTGTCTGGAGAGTAGATGCGTATTTAAGGTATCTGCATCACACTGTTTTGATAAGAACATATATTCAAACTAAGAGTTGTGTAATGATTCCAACATCCATTATGCAAAAGTTTAAAATGAAATGTGCATACCACCTCACAGTCTTTCAAGAAGGAAGCCTCCATAACATGCCAAAAAGTGAAATCAGAGCTATATATTATAATCATAATATCACTTCAACTATTTAACATTTATTAAATATGGAAGTCCACCTTAGGTGATTTCGAAAGGACTGTTTCTGGAGAAAGTGAAGGTGGAAAGGAATATCTGATCTTTCAGCACTGGTATCTGTAAAACCCATAATAGCAAAGACGGCTGAATTGTTTGGAGGACAGTGGACTTCACAGGTCATGAAAAGTTGACTGGACCCTAATGGAAAGCTTTCTATGTCTGTTGTTGAATTTGCAAGGCCTTTAACATTCCCGGGCTTCCAAGCACTTGCCTTCCTAATGAGAAAAATTATTACCTCACTTTGGACATCACTTGAGTGTTTGGCATGGCAGATCTGCACAGTGTCAGGAGGTAAGAGGTAACCAGTGGCTTTTTCTTTCTCCCAGCTTTCCTTGTATAAATTCTGTGGAAATAAAAGTGAGGACGAATTCAACACTGCTACAATGATAATTATTACTCTATATATGTAACCTGTATTAAAGTATAATGATAAAGAATCTTCCCTTTAAGATGTTCTTAATAAGGCAAGTTTTCTAAATTCCTCAAAAGAGTTATTTATGTGAGTAGAAACCGTCAAGGAGAGATCACATACCTGATTAAGAATTCTGGCTGCCTCTCGGGCCATATCTAGCTGTGGGGTATCTGTTAGAGTATAATTTGACTTGGCCTCATTCCATGCTTTGTGGTATTTAATCTAGAACAGAGAAAGAAATTACCGCCTGCTGTTGACTCAGCCCATGACAAAACTGGGAAAAGACAATACCAAGACTCATATTTTATGCATGAAATAATGTATAAAACCCTGATTTTGCAAGGCTATTAGACGTGACACATGAAATATACATCCAAGTGGGTAGTTTTTAAAAAAGATTATGCAAGACAAGACATTACAAAATTTCTCAGAGAAAATTTTGAAAACTTGTTCCAAGGCAGCTGGATGGACAGGGGAGACTCTTCAGAAGACAAAGTTATGGTACCTGTTTGGTCTACAGGGATGTACAGCCAATAGCCAAGCAAGAAGTGTTTGAACCAAGGCAATAGATTTCAAGTTTCTTAAGAGCAAATCTCTTTACTCAGCATGATCTCTATGTGAACGCAGCATTCTAGCACCTCCCAACCACAGATACCTACACTGAGTCACGTTCCCAAGCACAGGACATGCCCAACTGTGCGTATGGGGTTGCACGGCGGTATGCCATTCCACTGCATCATTGTTATTGCCAACCTTTTACCTGTGTTTGAGTTAATGTAAGGGTTTAGCTTGGCCTGTTCTCTAACAGAAGCATACAGCAAAAAGGAAACAAACTCATGAATTGAGAGTGGGTCATGTCATTTCATGCTCCCAGACCAGCTCCTCACAGAGTAGCCTCAAAAACAGATAAAGAATGGCAAGCCGACAGCACACCAGTTTTGCTCATGTTTACTGTTACACAGTAGTTAACTAAAAAGTGTAAACTCATATTGGTGTAAGTGAGAAGAACTAAAGATTACAGTTGCCAGAGCGCAAGTGGCTGTTCATGTTGTCACTGAGCGCCAATGATACCAGCCAAGACTGAAGGAAGGGACTGGCTGCAGAATTAGCACTGCCTTTTCACATGTCTAAAAAAGATATTATTCTGCTGGAGGAGGTTCTTCCCTCATAAGTGATGGAGATGAGCTAGTGAAGTCCTGTTCATCTTTATGTCACACATTCACAGAATTCCCAGAGACTGACCAAGAATTCTTTTGCATTTTTTTTTTTTTAATATTCTTTTAAAGATAAAATCCTACCATGTAAATATATAGACCACCGTAACAGCCCGGAAACATGCTAGCAAACTTACATCACTAAGAATTTCAGTGCTATTCTTTGCTGTGATATAATCAACTCTGTCCGCCACTGGAGTAAAGGGAAGAGTTTCGGCCTTTGTACGGTACTTTCTCTATACAAGAAAAAAGATGAACCATCAGATTGTACTGGAATATTTTATAGCTAACACAGCAATTCTGAACACATTGACAAACCAAGAAAGTTTACATCAGAAGAAAATTGTTCCGTACACAATGAATGTTGCTGAAATATTTTATTTTAAAATATATTGATGTATTCAATCATTAAAAATACTTTAAATTACAAATACCCTTAAGAAAATTTTAGTGTGGAAAAACATGTTGTTACCTCATTCAGGAGATCTCCAGCATATTTGACGTGGTTGATTCCAACTGAATCATTTGGCAACCATCCAATTCCCCGTAGCCATTCTAAATCAGATTTGTAAATAGCCTGGGAAAACAAAATAGGGTGCATGCTGTTAGCTACAGTTTCCTGCACAATCCAGCAAGATTCATAAATTATGGCACTTACTTCCACTGGTTAAAAGGAGAGCAGTAATTCCAACATGAGCACTATATCTGAATTTATCACACTTCAAACCTGGCAATATATAACAGTGGCATACACATATGCATTCCTAATGAACAGCAAAGCCAATCCACCAAATTCAGCAGAAGATTCTCACTACTTAGAGCTGAAGCAGACTACGAAGAGACAATACAGTAATAAGTTAAGCTAAGTTTTCATGTTAACTTACATCACTCTGAAGATCGTAGGCTTTTCTAGCATGTATGACATCATTCTGATCTGGAAGACAGATCCACTGATGCAAGTATTGACGGTAATCAACATCACTGACCAAAGACTGGCCATGTTTAGCTGACAGGATAGATAGCATGTCTACTGGTAGGTGGCACTGTGTCTTCCATTTGGCAAAGTGTTTCTTGTATTCTAGTTCACTCTGAACTTTGCCTATGCCGAGGGCAAACTGCATTTTCGTATCTTCTTTTGCATTTGGAACTCCAACATAATGTCCTTTCTGCTTCTCGTGTTCCAGTTTGTATTTATACTGGGGAAAGAGCAAAGATCACCATCACTAACAGTTATTATGAAATAGCTCTTAAACCATGTGAAGAGGCAGATGCCTCTTTTGGCACTTACATCACTAGCAATTTCTCTAGAAGCTTTGGCTGCCTTGATTGGGATTGCATCTGCTCTCAAATCATAACTCATCTTCAGCTCATCCCAAGCTTCTTTATACAGTTTCTGAAAAGACAGCAAAATGTCACACATGGGCTAAATACTCTGGCATTTGCCATTAAAGAAACACATAGTTTACTGCCATTTGTTTCCTGAAATACTATGAGAATTTTTTTGTGCATTACTCCTGCTCCTAGCCATAAATTCTGCTGCAAACACGGACACTACCCACAACACCAGTTTTGCAACCTATACTGCATAGAAAGGTATTTATAGAAGTTTAGAAAATACTTATATGCCTTGGGCTCTCGTCCATTTCAACAAAGTATTATCTCATTGGGGCACATTATTAATAATTTTTAAACAACTGTACACAAGCATTTATTTTAAAATGTCTACGTACTTTAAGAATACCCAGCAGATGGAAAGAAATGTTGCAAGCCCTGTGCCTTAATCTTCCGCTTTGTAACTAACATCTTAGAATGTTAAAATTCACAGGACACACGTACTATTTTATAGAAATGTAGAAAATAGAATGATAAGCATACCTGGCTATAATTAACAGCATTAGTCTTGGCTAGGTTGATTTCAGGTGTGTCTGGCATAATATGGATCATAGTCTTGTCTTTTTCCCAGGCTTCTTTGTATTTTGGCTGTTAAAATAGTTCATTTTATGTTATTGTAATGATGGAATTTCACTTGTCAAGAACATAAAATCCCATAAATCTCTCCTGAATTATCACATCTAAAAAATTAAATGGCTGGAAAAGCATGAAACTTGACTTAAAATACCACCGATCAATTTTATATTTTAGCAGTGAGATTTCTCTTTAACCCTTTATAGCCTCAAAACAACTTTAAGAACATTGTAACGTACAATGCTGACTTGTTCGGCGTTCACTTTAGCTAGAACAACATCTGGAGAATCAACAATACTGGTGTATTTCAAGCTTTCAATGGGTGTACGATACACATTATCACTCAGGAGATCCTGGGCGTTCTTCACTCTCTTAACATCCGGAGACTCATTCGGCAACCAGCCAATTCCACGGAGCCACTCTAGGTCTGACTTATAGACAGCCTGTAGCAGACATGGTCAGGAAAGGAAAACATGCTGTTTAAAATGCCTGTTGATTCTTTTAAACTACACAAAGCAGTTTATGTTTTAGAAAAAGTCAAATCAGCTACAGCTAGATCAATCCTTTCTATATACAAGAGATGTTCAGTGTCATAAGTAAAATACAATCTGGGAACCAGGTTTTTAGTAATTCATTTCTTAAACAATACATTCTAAACTTTATGCAGATAAATGGAGGGGAGACAACTGAACTGCCGTTAATAATGATGAGTATAAAGATCTTAAAAGACTCTACCTGTCCCCTCCAAAACACTTATTCCCCTAGTCACTTCAACAATTGACAAATCCTAATAAAAAATAAAGCTGCCCACCAGAAAATTTGACAAAAAGGATGAAAAAAAAAAGGTTATAGATGTAATGGGGACTAGAGCTAACTAATGTAACTCCTGAAGTGGTATCAGGCAACATTATTTAAGTTTTAATCAAGCAAATCCTTCAGCAAGGAACGTGAATATCACCTCCAAATCTCATAACTGAAACAGAGGAAGACTTACTGATTGATAAACAACAAAGCCAAGACAGGAAATCAGCTGCACTGACTCATCCTGCTTTGAAATCAGCTACTAAAACATCTCACCTGCTATCTTACATAGTTTTCTTTCAATTAAATAGATTTCCAAGTTGACTCAGATAAACAGGAGTAACAAAAGCCACCGGATACCAAAGTAGAAAACAGATGTTATTTCCTAAGTCCCATCATAATAAGAGAAAATCCTTCACCCTCTCCAGATAACAATACTCTAAAAGCATACGTAACACAGTAGTTGTCAAAAAAAGCTTTTATACAATTTAGAGGTAATACCAATACTTTTTAAAGGATAAAAGGAACAGATAACAGCAGTAACATGAAAAACTGAAGAAAACAGTCTAAAGATAAACCTTTTGTGACTGTATAATATCAAACCATCAAAATGAGGCTATAATACTTTAAATAGCACCAGTAGTAACTGCCACATCTCTACACATACGCACATCGCTCTGTAGGTCGTAGGCCTTCCTTGCATGGATCACGTCGTTCTGGTCGGGCAGACAGGTCCACTGGTGAAGGTACTGGCGGTAGTCAACATCGCTGACTAGTGTCTGGCACTCCTTGGCTGCCTGCACTGACATCGCGTCCACTGGTATGTGGACCTGGGCCTTTGAGTCGTGGTACGCCTTCCTGTAAATTCGGTCATTCTGCAGCGTCATGGCACGCGCAGCCCACGACAGTTTGGGATCCTCCTGGGCACTTCGGCACCCAATGTAGTGGCCTTTCTGCTTCTCATGCGTTTCTTTGTACTTGTACTAGAAATACAGAAACAATGTAAATAGGCACACATTGCTCACCTGAACATGACTAACAAACAAAAGGCTCTCAGCTTCGTAAGCTGTCAACCTTTTGAACTGAACTACACTCAATTCTGCTGAGCTGGACACAGGGAGAGACAGACCCAGCAACCACGTTAAGAGAAGACCGTACCTCGCTAGCAATGTCTCTGGAAGCCTTGGCGTGTTTGATGGAAATGGCATCAGCTCTTAGGTCATAGCTTTTCGCCTTGGCCTCATCCCAGGCCTTCTGATAATGTTTCTGCAAAGAAAATAAATCACCCTTATTTTGTGCAGTCAAGACTCTCTGATACCAATGCCTTTTCATAAAACCTACTCTCTTGTAATTAACAGCTTGGGTGCTCTGTTGGCCTGCTGTAACTGGCGGGGTTACAATAATGATCCTGGCAAGTGTCTTAACAGAAAACTCATGACTTAAAGTAGGTGCAAAATGCAAAACACAAAGAGGCAAGTCAAATATTCCTGAAAACACACAGCAGGTCCCCTCTAACAGACTACTGTTGACCACATGACCTCACAACACAGGCCTCAAATGGGGGGTCTAGCTGACAGAGTGTACACCTCCATGACCAACACTGAATTCTGCAGGACCCTACAACAATCAGAGGTTCTGCTCACACACACCTGATTGCAGGGTCATAGCTAGTGGGGACAAATCATCTGTTCTACTGACAAGATATATCCAGACCCTACTGAAGTTACAAAGCCCCCTGACAGCTGCTAGAGACTTCTTTCTTTACCAACCTTATTTAGTTCTATAAAAAAAAAGTGAGTGTAGGCAGAGAGGCTCAATCCCTTTATGAGACTGAACAGAAATCAAACTGCCTGAATGTGTCTAGAAACAATCAACATGTCCAGGACATCAAGGCCAAGAACATGAGAGCTCCTTCTTTAGCGGCATATTGGTCCACAAAAGCTTGGTGAGCCCAGCTGGCAACTTCATCATTATTACAGGTGGGTAAATGACACGCTTTTTAGTTCGTTTTTGATGACACTGGAAATTCAGAAACTGAATGCTATTGCACGACAGACTGTAAGGAGCTCAGAAAAAAACAGTAAGCAAAGCATGGGCAAGACAAAAACAGGAGACGTGAAATGTCTGGTGCAGTAACATTTGAAATATTTCACACCTAATTCAATCACATCAGCTACTTTTGAAAAATATTCAACATACTATCAACATCAAGAAAGGCGGGGAGTAAAGAGAGTTTCCAGTCAAAGCCAGACAAGTCCTGCT
>NW_009648154.1:294967-297080 GCF_000708025.1 Charadrius vociferus
TTAAATAGCACCAGTAGTAACTGCCACATCTCTACACATACGCACATCGCTCTGTAGGTCGTAGGCCTTCCTTGCATGGATCACGTCGTTCTGGTCGGGCAGACAGGTCCACTGGTGAAGGTACTGGCGGTAGTCAACATCGCTGACTAGTGTCTGGCACTCCTTGGCTGCCTGCACTGACATCGCGTCCACTGGTATGTGGACCTGGGCCTTTGAGTCGTGGTACGCCTTCCTGTAAATTCGGTCATTCTGCAGCGTCATGGCACGCGCAGCCCACGACAGTTTGGGATCCTCCTGGGCACTTCGGCACCCAATGTAGTGGCCTTTCTGCTTCTCATGCGTTTCTTTGTACTTGTACTAGAAATGCAGAAACAATGTAAGTAGCCACACATTGCTCACCTGAACATGACTAACAAAAGGCTCTCGTCTTCCTAAGATGCCAACCCTTTGATGCACTTCCCAGAGGTTCTGCCTCAGCACACCAAAAGCTCTGGTCCATTCAAGAGGCAGATCCTCAAGCTCCCGAAAAAGCCATTCCCCACATCACCCACAATTTTTTAAAAATATCTCCGGCTTTTCTTAACACTCATAAACAATGAAAAATGGCACTGAAGCGGACACTTGTGCACTCTGTAAGATCACCCTGAGCACCAGCCACAATTCACATCTTTAGAGAGAAAGTATTTCATAGTGGTGATTATAGGAGCTGCAAGAATTCAGCAACAACTGCAACTGCAGCCCCTGCCCTAATCTGCTTTAAATTGTTGCTTGGTGTCTGAAAATTCACACTGTCTTACCCAACACTCTGAGCAATCTCACAAACATATCACATGTCCTCTTATTCACAGAGCACTTACCAATAGACAGCTTCAAGCTGTAGAAAGAAAGAAGTGCTCACAACAGGCTTTAAAATAACACAGGGACATAAACCCATGTATCGCTTCTAGCTGAACTGAACTTCACTCAGTTCTGCTGAGCTGGACACAGGGAGAGACAGACCCAGCAACCACATTAAGAGAAGACCGTACCTCGCTAGCAATGTCTCTGGAAGCCTTGGCGTGTTTGATGGGAATGGCATCAGCTCTTAGGTCATAGCTTTTTGCCTTGGCCTCATCCCAGGCCTTCTGATAATGTTTCTGCAAAGAAAATAAATCACCCTTATTTTGTGCAGTCAAGACTCTCTGATACCAATGCCTTTTCATAAAACCTACTCTCTTGTAATTAACAGCTTGGGTGCTCTGTTGGCCTGCTGTAACTGGCGGGGTTACAATAATGATCCTGGCAAGTGTCTTAACAGAAAACTCATGACTTAAAGTAGGTGCAAAATGCAAAACACAAAGAGGCAAGTCAAATATTCCTGAAAACACACAGCAGGTCCCCTCTAACAGACTACTGTTGACCACATGACCTCACAACACAGGCCTCAAATGGGGGGTCTAGCTGACAGAGTGTACACCTCCATGACCAACACTGAATTCTGCAGGACCCTACAACAATCAGAGGTTCTGCTCACACACACCTGATTGCAGGGTCATAGCTAGTGGGGACAAATCATCTGTTCTACTGACAAGATATATCCAGACCCTACTGAAGTTACAAAGCCCCCTGACAGCTGCTAGAGACTTCTTTCTTTACCAACCTTATTTAGTTCTATAAAAAAAAAGTGAGTGTAGGCAGAGAGGCTCAATCCCTTTATGAGACTGAACAGAAATCAAACTGCCTGAATGTGTCTAGAAACAATCAACATGTCCAGGACATCAAGGCCAAGAACATGAGAGCTCCTTCTTTAGCGGCATATTGGTCCACAAAAGCTTGGTGAGCCCAGCTGGCAACTTTATCATTAGTACAGGTGGGTAAATGACACGCTTTTTAGTTCGTTTTTGATGACACTGGAAATTCAGAAACTGAATGCTATTGCACGACAGACTGTAAGGAGCTCAGAAAAAAACAGTAAGCAAAGCATGGGCAAGACAAAAACAGGAGACGTGAAATGTCTGGTGCAGTAACATTTGAAATATTTCACACCTAATTCAATCACATCAGCTACTTTTGAAAAATATTCAACATACTATCAACATCAAGAAAGGCGGGGAGTAAAGAGAGTTTCCAGTAA
>NW_009648154.1:297122-298203 GCF_000708025.1 Charadrius vociferus
CTTTACAGAATATCCAGTATGTTAATCCCATAAAACCAGTGAGTGAAACAACAGAAATCTGCAAAAGATGTCAGGATTGATGAGTCAACAGACTCCAACAATAACTGCACAGAAAGTGTTTGCCAGTTTTTGTCAAAGGGAGGAAGAGTTGTGTGGAATTGCGCACCGAACTTCGGAGTTTGCTCACAACCACACAACCTATCAAGCAAGGCAGGCAGCTCCATGAGTCACTCCCTTAGGAATCTGTGCAGTTTTGGACGAAAGACATCACTGCGGGCATGTTCCATGGAAGCAGTTCCATCAATTTCACAGTCACATGGACTCAGGTAGAATACAGTGGCATGGATTCCATCGCAAGACCTCGGCCTCCTTGCATAATAAATGTCTGCTCCATAAACAATGCTCGGTGGTTCATCAACAACACACTCTGCCTAAAGAGCCTCTAGATGTAAACTACTGCTCACAGTACAAGCACATTAGAAAAAGGCATTAATAGACAAGCATTTACAGCAAAAGACACAGACCAAATACTGGAAGAACCATTGTCATACTCGTAATTTTATAACACTTCACATGCATAATGCTTTTATTCTCTTACGTTGCTGATGTTGAGAGCATTGACTTTGGACTGCAGCATTACAGGAGTATCAGAAGGTATGGAAATCTGAGTCTTATCTCTATCCCAGGCTTCACGATACAGACGCTAAGGAGAAAGGAAACAGAGTGACATTTCACTATGGTCGGACAACCCAAAAACACCAACCAACAGCAATTCTTTGGGAATTTTGATTTCAACCAGTATCCAATTAGTCATTCCCACGGTAGAAATGCTACTCTCCAGCACAGAAAAAAACCCAATCAAATGCCATCACATAAATGAAAGGTAAGTGAAAGGCAAGCTTACGTCACTCATCTGCAAAGCATTGATCTTAGCCTGGACAACGTCTGGCGCGTCGGTAATGCTGGTGAATTTCATCTCATCTGGCCGCGTGCGGTACAACCTCTCATTCAGGAGTTCCTGGGCTTTCTTTGCTTTCACCACATCCACAGAACCTTCCGTCAGCCAGCCGATGCCACGCAA
>NW_009648154.1:298595-309551 GCF_000708025.1 Charadrius vociferus
TTAAATAGCACCAGTAGTAACTGCCACATCTCTACACATACGCACATCGCTCTGTAGGTCGTAGGCCTTCCTTGCATGGATCACGTCGTTCTGGTCGGGCAGACAGGTCCACTGGTGAAGGTACTGGCGGTAGTCAACATCGCTGACTAGTGTCTGGCACTCCTTGGCTGCCTGCACTGACATCGCGTCCACTGGTATGTGGACCTGGGCCTTTGAGTCGTGGTACGCCTTCCTGTAAATTCGGTCATTCTGCAGCGTCATGGCACGCGCAGCCCACGACAGTTTGGGATCCTCCTGGGCACTTCGGCACCCAATGTAGTGGCCTTTCTCCTTCTCATGTGTTTCTTTGTACTTGTACTAGAAATGCAAAAATAAGTTTGAAAAGAAGTAGTGAAACCGGGATGAATTTCTCATAATTTCATATTGCTACTGATCACAAATATATTTTTTATGTCATGAAATATACTCATTTAGGATTTAGAAATGCCTAATGCATTCTTGCTCCACAACTTTTATTTTCATTGCGGTTTATTATTTTCTAATATATGCTTAATGTCAGGAATCATAATTCAATGTTCCTTTTGAATACTGTTGCCCATTTTCTCCCTGCAGTGAATTCTTTTCAGTAGGCTTTCAAGAGGAATCTGAAATACCATAGATTTTTATGTTGTACATAGCTTACTACTTCATTCTTGTTTCTCAAGCTAGCTGAAAATAAATGTAAAGGAAGAACATACATCACTCGCAATATCTCTTGATGCCTTCGCACTTCGGATTGGAATCGCATCAGCTCTCATGTCATAACCCTTCTTTTTGGCCTCTTCCCAGGCTTGTATATAAAGTTTCTACACAAAAGAAGACAGAAAACGGCTTCTTAATATTCTGAAAGATGGAATTTCTACATTTAATAATTTTTTCTTAAAATTTTCATGAATGCATATTTTAGAAGATCATTATGGTTAAAGAAATGCTTACTTAATTTTGGAATTACCATTACTTTAGTATATGTTTCAATGTTCTTACATGGCTAATGTTAGCTGCATTGGCCTTTGCTAACAAAATGGTCGGTGTGTCAGGCATGACGTGAATTGACTTTTTGTCTGCATCCCAGGCTTCTGTGTATAAACGCTAGGAGAGAAGAAAACACATTTCTTTAAAAAGTTTCTTTATGTGTGTCACGATGGAAAGATTGCTAGTTTGAGAGCAGTAGTTAACAAAAATATATCCATGATGGAAAAGAAAAGTAATCTTGAAGCAGAACGAGACCTATACAACAAAACTAATATATTTGTCCAAAGAAAGTATTTTACAAACTGCAGGGGGTAGTTCAAGCAAGCTTTAAATACCCTGACATAGCAAAGCTTCTCACTGAACAGCTCAGGAAGGAAACTGTCCTTCCTCATCATTTCTCAGGCTAAGTTGGCACAGCAATAGGTTGATTTAGGATTGCTGTAGGAGGAAAACTCTATTCGTTATTCTGCTGTATCTGTATGAGTTGTTTGATGTTTCTTATTAAAGAAGAGTAGGTACTTTGTGACTTTCCTCCTCCAGGTCTGAGATAAATTGCAGAAGCTTCACTTTCAGAGAACAGAAACTATTTCCTCATAACTTGTTCATCATACAGTATGACATTCAGTCACAAATACATTACTATAGCAGCTGCAGTAAAAGCCTCGATATTCTGCTACATCCTATCTTATAGCATGGTCATGGCACCACCACCACTGGACGTACCCTAATACCTTGCCGAAAAATTGTTTCTGCAGATTTCACAGTATTGTCTAAGAACTGCAAAGAATTTAGCCTGTTCTGTCAGAGATGAGCTTTGTATAGAGAAGAAGCATTAGCAAAATAGAAAAAAAATACCAAACAAACATCTAAAAACAGGAGTTCAGCTGGGATGGGAGAAGAGGGAAATTCACCAAAATTTTTAGTATTACTCTTGAAAAATATGTGACTTAGGTGACGTTTTTTTCTGCACAATTTTATTAAGTGTTCAGTTCATACAAAGCCCTGAGATAAGAGCTCTCCTGTGCAAAGGCTGAATTTGGACATTCCATTTCTCTAAGTCCACAACAAAAGTGTTTAGTCTTACTGTGTATTTTTCACCTCATGAACACGTTCTATTAGCTGGTAACACTGGTGATTTTGAGAAAAAAAACACAACACAAATCTTACCTTGTTCATTATCTCAGCATTTTGCTTGGCTAAGACCATGGCCAAGGAATCTGTCACGCTAGTAAATTTAATTTGGTCTGCTGGTTGACGATACTTCCTTTCGCTTAGGATTTCTCCAGCTTTCTTGGCTTTCTCAACATCCATGGAACCAATAGGAACCCATCCAATACCTCTCAGCCATTCCAGGTCTGATTTGTAAACAGCCTGAAAGAATTTGAAAGTTCACTATATGTGTGCAGGTGTGATCAAATAGTAAAATAATTATACATATACATAAGCATATCCAAGTCTACATGAAAAATTGTATATATTTCTGCATAGCTGAAGGATAAGCTTTTGAAAACAATCATTATTTTTGCAGAGTTAGTAAAATAATTATTAAATATCACAAAGAATAGAGTCATTGAAGAACTCCACAAATACCAGAGTTACACACAAATTATACCTCAAGCTAAGGACTGAAAAAATAGGATTAAACATAAATTTGATGATAGAATATTAAACATTTTAACTTCTATCAGCATGTCTGATGCAAGCGACTAAAGCATATTATATATCTTTTAAAAATTATATTGTACGAGACCCAGTATATTTGATTACTGATAACAAATTTAACAATTTACTCACATCACTCTGTAGGTCATAGGCCTTCTTAGCATGGATAACATCATTCTGGTCCGGCAGGCAGATCCACTGATGCAGATAGTGGCGGTAATCAATGTCGCTGACCAGCCCTTGACATTTCTTGGCCAACACGATTCCCAGCATGTCCACTGGGCTACTGAAGTGTGTCTTGGACTTCTCAAAGGCTTTCTTGTACTCCCTGTCACTCTGGATCTTGGCTACGTGCATCGACCACATCATCTTCGGATCATCCTCTATGTTTCGGGCCCCTATGTGGTGGCCAAGCTGCTTGCGATAGCCTTCTTTGTATTTGTACTGAAATAAAGTATATTCATATTCACATGGCATATTTTTAAATTAATAAATAATTCACACAGTTTAACATAACCACTAATATTTTGTTTAGAGAAAAATATGGTTCAGGTCTTTCTACTGTTTTACTAATTTTCACATAAAAAGGATTTTTATTACAGATATCATTATCTCTGATTTTTTACATACCTATATCACACTTTCAATTATCTAAACATTTAATGTCACATACTTACTAAAAAGTTTGATATTCTACATTCTTTTAATCTTAAGATGAAAATGTAAAGATTAACGTATTTTAAAAATTTATTACAAAACACCTTGACGAAGACAGTCTGAGTCGGCCTTAATACTAACAGCTTAAATAGCAATCTCGATAGAAAAACAAGGAACGTAAAAAACTGTTATGTCTCTTAGTGATATTTTCTCATCGCAGAAGAAAAACCTGACACAGTCATTGCGGTTTTTTTACTGTTTTTGTATTCAGGCATCTTGGATTTCCATATGACACTTCAGCAGAACTATTTTTCTTCAGGAAAAGACAACAATTTAGAACCTTTAAAATTGATTTACTAATATAACTATTTTGGGGAGAGATTTTAAAGTATTTCCTATTTTGAATTATAAATTAATTTGACTAACTCCAGCATAGATTCATACGCCGTATTGATCAGCCTACTTGAACATCCATGGACATCAGTGGGACTATTACAGGGAGGACAGAAATAATCCTAACATTATTTTATTTATTTATTACTGTGATATATACCTCATGCATGAAAATGCTGGGTATCCATTCCTTTCATGTACTAAAAGCATGCAGTAGAATCACTGGATTTCATTATTATCTATTCTATATACTTAAGGTATTACTTTAACAAACAACAGAACAAATGTTCTGATTCTTTTCCATTACCAAATCCATACAGACATGATAAAAAAAGTGCTTACATCACTGGCAATCTCTCTGGATGCTCTGGCAGATTGAATAGGAATGGCATCAAAACGCAAATCATGACCCTTCTTCTTGGATTCCTCCAAAGCTAGTTTGTACATTTTCTGTGAGAAAAACATTCACATTTTTGTTTCAAAAACAAATTCACACTTCAGTTAGCAGTTATGTGTAATAAAACAAATTAAGTCCCTAAACAATATTGCTAACATTCAGACAACTTAATTATCTGAACACAGCTCTGTCTTCTCCAGAAAATAAAAAAACCGCAGATTTTAGAGATCTTGTAATTGCATTGTAGACACTTGGAAACTGGAAATCGTTTAGGGAAGGCAAAGAAAGGCATATTCTAAAAGTTACATTATTTATTACCATACCTTGCTATAGAAATGATTCCTTGTTTATGGCAGATAACATATTTTAAAAGCCCAATTACACACCCAGGAGACAAATTCTAGCGAAAAAACAACTCTGATTTTAGCAGTGGAGCTGGCAAATTGTGAAACTAAACAACTCTACATTATAACAATAATAATTAAAAGGCAGAGATGACAAAATTGTACTTGTCAGAAATACTTTAATTATCTTAACTCTTCAGTTTTACTCACCTGACTGTAGTTTAATTGGTTTTGTTTAGCTAGCAGGATTTCTGGTGTGTCAGGCATGACATGAACCATGGTCTTATCTTTATTCCATGCTTCAGTGTATAAACGCTAAGAAAGAATATAAGAAGAGATTAATATTGCATTCTTAAACAAGTTAATACCTCATTACTCAGGTAAAATATATAGCATACTAGGTAAAAGTATAGGAAATACAGCATGGATAAACAGTTATGTATTTAATCAGGTAGAGATACCATTTTTAAAAAGAGAATTTATCTAAGGACATTTAACAACACTTAGAAAATTGCCATATTACTTAAGAATATTGAAAACCCAAAGCATTATTACTGCTCACTGCACATACACGTCAAAGAAAAGATTAAAATGTAATATGCAGAATATCATGACAAAGTTGAGTCTTCCATTACATGGCCTAATAGTTCTGATTGAAACAAACAGAGCCCACTATTAGAAAATACATTATCTCTGAACTTCAGCATCACTTGTGGTCATTATATTTCTAGTCCTGTCTCCAGGGTTTAGGCAGAGACTGCTGACGTGTTACCTAATCGAATTCAGACTCACCTTATTCATTGTCTCTGCATTCTGCTTGGCTAAGACCATCTGTAGAGAATCAGTGACACTGGTAAACTTGATCGTGTCTGGAGGCTGACGGTATATTTTGTCACTCAAGATCTCCCCTGCCTTCTTGGCTTTTTCAACGTCCAAGGAACCGATTGGGACCCAACCAATGCCCCGCAACCACTCGAGGTCAGACTTGTAGCAATTCTATTACAAAAAAGTACACAGGTTATTTTAGTAATAATAATGCAATTATATGGTGCATTTTTCACAGTTAAGTAACCTCCCTATCAACTTTTAATTCAAATAAATTCAAAAGCCTAGCAAAAATCTTAAAAAAACCACCCGCATTTCATCTACATTAAGAGTGAAACCATTATCCAAGTTTCACAGAATGGCAAAACATAAGTAGCCCAAATTTTAGAATTACTGAATTTAATTTAAATATCAATTATTAACATATCCTATTGGAGATCTTACTTAAAAATAAAACTTGATAACACTTAAAAATAAGACTTGAAAAATCGGTTCTACCACACTGGTATGTAATGGCCTGGTCCACCTATGTAAAATATCAAATAAATTCCATACCAAAAATTAAATCAAAAAGAACTTACATCACTCTGTAGATCATAGGCCTTCTTAGCATGGATAACATCATTCTGGTCCGGCAGGCAGATCCACTGATGCAGATAGTGGCGGTAATCAATGTCACTGACCAGCCCTTGACATTTCTTGGCCAACACGATTCCCAGCATGTCCACTGGGCTACTGAAGTGTGTCTTGGACTTCTCAAAGGCTTTCTTGTACTCCCTGTCACTCTGGATCTTGGCTACGTGCATCGACCACATCATCTTCGGATCATCCTCTATGTTTCGGGCCCCTATGTGGTGGCCAAGCTGCTTGCGATAGCCTTCTTTGTATTTGTACTGGAATATAAATCAAGATATTATATTTCTATATTCCCCTAAATATCAGTTACTCATATTAAATATTTTTAATAATAAACTCTCTTTTTCTGTAACCTACAGTCAAAAAGACCCAAACTGTCCAATTCTGGGCCTGATAACATGGATTCTCACATTAAATTTTTGAGACTTGAGTTAGAACCCTAAATAGAAATTTTTAAGTAAGTTTTATTGAAAAAAAACACTCTTCACTAATATTAGTGAGAAATAATCCTCTTGTTATTAAATATATTTAATCCTTATTAAATATAATAATATACATACCGTTCAGATTTAATTAAAGATACAGGCTTATGAGCTATGAAATTAAAATGATAGCAGCATTATATTGTCCTTATAACTTCTCAACATTTAATTTTTACAATTAAGTCTTTAAATACATCTAACAATTTGCTTCCAAGAATCTATTATTTGAGATCACAGCTTAATTGAAACACCTTTCACAGAAACCAGTTGATAACTTTCAGGTTGGAGAGACCAGATGTCACCACACAAAGATACGAAAAAGTAGTTTCTTACATCACTGGCAATTTGCCGGGATGCTTTGGCAGCTTGAATGGGGATAGCATCACTTCTCAAATCATAGCCTTTCTTTTTTTCTTCTTCCATGGCCTGTTTGTAGAGTTTCTAAGTGAAGAATTAAAGAAGGGAATTCATGTAAGTTCGTTCCATATATTACATTCTGTGTGAAACAAACTGCTTGTAAGTAGAGTAGATTTTAAAAACTCTGTTAAGATTTACCCTAACCCAGCTTTACCTAACTTTCTAACTCAAAGCCCCAGATCAGTAGCTGATACAAATTCATACCAAAAGAAGATCTTTTGCTAAATACATTAGCTAACGATTTGTTTCTTTCAATACTTTAAATAGCATAACATTGACTACAATTTTAGAGATAACTAATCTTCTATACAAGTGGAGTAAAACTTTTTAAAGCCAGCTCTTACTGATGTGAATTTATGTGCCTAAACTAACATCAAACAGTGGGATCACTGCTCTTCAGAACTGTGCTGGAAATTACCTTTTCGATATTTCCAATGTTAGAATTAATTTTGTCTTCCCAACAGCATGCACACTGGCAGAAATGACTCCCAAAAATTTATTGGAGAGCCACAACTTCCCATGGAATTTATTCTCAATAATGCTCACTGATGTACGTACCCACTACTGTACAAATATGCAAACAGCGCTTTTAAAATCACAATTTTGAGGATAAATATTGGGGTTACTTAAAGAAACTGATGGTATCATGTATGTAAGGTTTATCAGAATACTGATGATCCAGCCATGAAACAGACCAGTTACATCTGGAGAACGAACACACTCACCACACTGTAGTTTTGCATGTTCTGTTTTGCCAGTGTGATTTCAGGTGTGTCAGGCATTATGTGGATTTGCGTCTTGTCTTTATCCCAGGCCTCAGTATATAAACGCTGCAGGAGAAATAACACACATTAAAGGGGGGGAAAAACGGTGACAACTTGGAGATCTCTTAAAACATAAGAATTACAGATCTGTACTTCAAGTTAAGTCTAAAAAACCCTTATTCCTTATATAGCAATAAGATTTTATATTTACTCCTCTAGATACTTAACGTCCAGGTTAAGAATTAGTAACCTAGAAAGAATTCTGTTAAAAAAAAAGTTTAGAAAAATGCACAGAATGCTAATCAAACACACAGAGAGCTGAACTCTAAGAATAAGGCCTGTTTGAAAGAGGAAGTGGTTTTATTGACATAAATAGAATTGAGATCAGGGCCCCAGATTCAGAAAAACTGTTACGTTTTAAGTACTATGCTGAATTATTTAAAATATGGATATTTCAAAGAGTGCCCTAAAACAAGTAGTTTATTAATTAGTGGATTACTAGATAAACTTGATAAATTATTAGACTTCTTAGACAATTTGCTATATTAAAAATGAGATGAAAGTTAGGTAACACATTACTAGATATACAGTGGAGTATGTGCAAAGCTTCACAATTCGTAATTCCAATTTAAATTGGTAACTTGAAAGATATTATTAAATTACACTTACTGAAAATATCTGTTATCTGTTGATTACCGAGAATATAACTTACACTTTTAAAGCCTCGCTGTGCTGAAATGTCACACAGCAACCACACAGCTGTGTTTCTAGTCCTGTCTCCAGGGTTTAGGCAGAGACTGCTGACGTGTTACCTAATCGAATTCAGACTCACCTTATTCATTGTCTCTGCATTCTGCTTGGCTAAGACCATCTGTAGAGAATCAGTGACACTGGTAAACTTGATCGTGTCTGGAGGCTGACGGTATACTTTATCACTCAAGATCTCCCCTGCCTTCTTGGCTTTTTCAACGTCCAAGGAACCGATTGGGACCCAACCAATGCCCCGCAACCACTCGAGGTCAGACTTGTAGCAATTCTATTACAAAATACAAAGACAGCCATCTCGTTAATATTGCCAGTTAAACATTTCATATATAGCATGCAATAATGCTTACTATCTGTAAGCTGCCTTCCTCCTGGTTGCATGTGCAAAACAATCTCTGTTAGCAACCTAGATTCAGACCCCCTGTCTGTCTTCAAGAGGTATCATTCACTCAAAAACATGTTGGGGAATGGTCAAAGAGTAACAGGTCTAAAACAAAACCTTGAAAGTCAGTATAAATTTTTCCTGTAACACTTATTCCCAGGAAATAAATGGTCACCCACTAAGAACAGAGGGTATTAATTTCAACCATTTTCTTCAACATAGAACAAAGGAATTATCTCCACTAAATTCATGCAACTGAAAAAAAAAAAAAGTCAAACTAGGCATTTCCTCTTTATATGCAATTAATCAGCACATAAAAGTATTAAGGTTGTCTATTATGAAGGATTATATGCAGCTAATTCTACTATTCAGCTAACTGATATATAAACTTTCATAATACTCAACAGATGAATTCACTCCTAAAAGACTTACGACCTTGCTCAGAATAGGTAAAGAAAAACACAATGTGAAAAACCACTATATGAGACAGACCGAGCAGCTTCTATAGTTTATATACCAAGGAAATTACATACACCTTGGAACTCCAACGCTAATCAGCAAGTACTTACATCACTCTGTAGGTCATAGGCCTTCTTAGCATGGATAACATCATTCTGGTCTGGAAGGCAAGTCCATTCATGCAGATAGTGGCGGTAATCAATGTCGCTGACTAGCCCTTGACATTTCTTGGCCAACACGATTCCCAGCATGTCCACTGGGCTACTGAAGTGTGTCTTGGACTTCTCAAAGGCTTTCTTGTACTCCCTGTCACTCTGGATCTTGGCTACGTGCATCGACCACATCATCTTCGGATCATCCTCTATGTTTCGGGCCCCTATGTGGTGGCCAAGCTGCTTGCGATAGCCTTCTTTATACTTGTACTACAGGGAAAACAATGTTCCGTGAGTTTTACTTGACTTTTCTTTATGCCCCTAGCAGTCCCTGTGGCACAACTTCCAGAAAACTTATTATCTGAAACCACAGAGACTGTAGAATGAGAAAGTATTCAACCGATGAACTGCAGGGTATGGCTACAAAAGGATTCATATAACATTATCTGCTTGATATGATCTTCACACTTTGGAAGACATTCCCTGGCCTGCATATTGAGAACTACTACTCAGTAACTGAGAGTAAAAAAAGTCACCAAATAATGGCAGCGATAGAAAAGTCCCAAGGTTCAATAATATCCCCTACATAAAGAATCAGTTAGTGACCTTCAAGCTCAATATCCAAATAAATTCCTATTTAATCTACTGAGGACACAAAAACCTGAAGAACAAAGAGAGACCTAGAAGTTTAACACAGATACGAAAAGCATATATGGAACACATATTGATATTAATATGTGATAATAATAAAAATATATCGACCTTCATATTGCCTCTGTACAAAAAAACTTGGTTTGGCTTTTCTTTCCTTACGTCCAGCTCAGAGGTGCAGCTGCAACATCAGGGGCGTGCAGACTGGCAACACGGAGGGCAGCACAACACCTCACAACAACAGTCTGCTGCATGAGGAGGGACACTGCTTTGGATTATGTCCATCACCCACCTCCCACAGTCACTCTCTCCACAACACCTACGCATGCCCTCGCAACACCACACACCCATAGCATGCAAGGACAGCTACAGGCAGCCCCTACAGAACCAGCACATTTACGGACCAGCTGAACGGCTACGACAGGTAAGAGCTTTGTTGCCTCCATTGGGCTAAGGCTGCAGACTCTGGGCTTCAACTGCAAGCGCCTGGAAACTCTCCAACACACACCACCCCCAAGGGCTCCCCTGTACTTACTTCACTGGCAATATCTCTGGAAGCTTTAGCAGACTTGATCGGAATGGCATCTGCCCGCATGTCATAGCCCTTCTTCTTCTCTTCCTCCATCGCAAGCTTGTACAGTTTCTGAAAGAAAAAACAAGCATTCCCCTCAAACAACACTGCTTCCTGGGCCACAGCAGCAGCCAGGGATGGACACCTAACCCCAGCTCAAACACCGACCTCACTGAAGTTCACTCTGTTCTGCTGGGCTAGCAAAATACCAGGTGTATCCGGCATAATGTGAACGCTGGTTTTATCCTTCTCCCACGCTGATGTGTATGAGCGCTGAAAAAAAAAAAGAGTGCAACATGAAATAATATCGCACAAGCACAGGGCAACAAACTCAAAGAGCCAACTAGCTCAAGGGAATGAAGCAAGGGGACCCTACAGTGCAATGACT
>NW_009648154.1:310127-314118 GCF_000708025.1 Charadrius vociferus
TATGCTCCCCACCTGGACCTTCTCCATCAACAGGACAGAACACAAGACAGAACTCTGGATTTCTCACAGCCAGGAAAGAACAACTTACATCACTCTGAAGGTCATACACTCTCCTGGCTTGTACCACGTCGTTCTGGTCCGGCAGGCAGGTCCACCGATGCAGAGGGTGCTTGTAATCAATGTCACTGACCAACTCCTGACATTTCTTGGCCAACACGATTCCCAGCATGTCCACTGGGCTACTGAAGTGTGTCTTGGACTTCTCAAAGGCTTTCTTGTACTCCCTGTCACTCTGGATCTTGGCTACGTGCATCGACCACATCATCTTCGGATCATCCTCTATGTTTCGGGCCCCTATGTGGTGGCCAAGCTGCTTGCGATAGCCTTTTTTATACTTGTACTGTGGGGTCAAAGAAGCTCAGTCAGTTGCAGGACACCTCTTCTCCCTTCTGACACTATTCTCTAGCAGCGCCCAGGAGCAAGCGCTTTGCTCATGGAGCCTGGCAACATCACCACGTGAAGGGGTGTCTAAGCTCAGCACATCCCTACGGTGCCCTACACCTCCATCCCACCCCACACCTACACTGAGTCTCACGGAGGACCACACGGAACTCCAACCCAGCTAGCTCGGGAACCAGGAGCAATGCATGCCAGCAGACAGGGTCTCCACACAACCTAAGCATCCCCACGGAGAGAAAAGCTCAGCTGCTGGGATGCAAAACTCTGCAAAAACCACCACACTGCTCCAGCAGGAAACCTGGGCCTCATCCTGCACAGACCTGACCGCACTCACCCACACAGCCCACAGCAGCCGACACACTCCACTGCACCAGGCTCTCCTGCACAGCGCTCGGGACTCTTATTCGCCCAGCCCCGTCTGTGTCCTCAGCTGTACACCTTCAGCCACTAAGCCTGGGAAAGTGAAAGGGGCAAGACTACTTTTTCAGCAATTTGCATGTCAAGAGCTTATGGGTGAAAATTAGAGACCAAGCAAATAAAGGAAACTTTGTGATTGCTGCCTACTATAG
Source organism: Charadrius vociferus (assembly GCF_000708025.1). Lineage (NCBI taxonomy): Eukaryota > Metazoa > Chordata > Aves > Charadriiformes > Charadriidae > Charadrius > Charadrius vociferus. Next base: position 311,156 of record NW_009648154.1, read on the forward strand.
GACGCCCAATCAAGGAGAGGAGGTTGAGGACAAGATCTTTCTTCTATTTCAGCAAGCATCACGCTCAATGGCCCTGATCCTGATAGGGGCTTCTACCACCTGGACATCTGCTAGAAAAGCAGCACAGTGAACTGCAAGCATTCCAGGAAACTACTGGAGTGCATTGAGGACAACTTCCTAGTACAGGTGATGGAGAGCTCGACCAGAGGAGAGGCACTGATGGACCTGTTACTCACTAATGAGGAAGAACTTATCGAAGAGGTGAAGATTTGAGGTAGCCTGGGCTGCCCCAATCATGACCTCGTAGAATTCTCAATCTCGAGGGGTACAGGACAGGCAAAAATTTGAGTCAGTCGCGTAAACCTAAAAAAGGCCAACTTTCAGCTGGTTAGGGTGCTAGTGAGTGAGATCCTTTGGGAAAGTGTCCTTAGAGATAAAGGAGTGAATGAGAGTTGGGAGGTGTTTAAAGACATTTTTCTTAGGGCGCAAGAGCTCTCAATCCCAACATTCAGGTAGTCAGGCAGAGGAGGCAGGAGGCCAGCTTGGCTAAGTCAAGATCTCTTAGCCAAACTAAACCACAAAAACAAAGTTCATAGGCAGTGGGGTCAGGGATACACATCCTGGGGAGCTCACAGGGACATGGCCTGGGAGTGCGGGGAGGAGATCAGGAAAGCCAAGGCACAGCTGTAGCTGAACTTGGCTACAGACATAAAAAATAACAAGAAGGGTTTCTTCAGGTACACAGTACAACAAAGGAAGATGAAAGAAACTGTACCCCGTGGCCTCCCCTAGTTTCACCGTGATGAGCAAAATGGGAGACCTGGCTACAACCGACATGGAGAAAGCTGAGGTATTCAACAACTTTTTTGCCTCGGTCTTCACCAGGAAGTTCTCTATCCACACCACCCAATTCACTGGATCCAAAAGCAGGGACTGGGAGAATGAAGTACTGCCCACCGTAGAAGAAGACCAGGTTCAAGATTGTCTAAGGAACCTGAATGCACACAAGTCCACAGGGCCTGATTAGATGCATCCACAGGTCCTGAGGGAACTGGCAGATGAAGTTGCTAAGCCACTATACACCACACTTCAAATGTCATGTCAGACCAGTGAAGTTCCCAGCGATTGGAAAAGCAGAAACATACCCCTCATATTTAAAAAGGGAAAAAATTAAGACCTGGAGAACTACAGGCCAGTCAGTCTCACCTCTGTGCCTGGCAAGATCATGGAGTAGATCCTCCCAGAAACTATGCTAAGGGACTTGGAAAACAGAGAGATGACTGGTGAGAGCCAACATGGCTTCACTAAGGGCAAACTGTGCGTGACAAATTTGGTGGCCTTCTACGACAGGGTTACAGCACTGGTGGATAAAGAAAGAGCAACTGCCATCATCTACCTGGACTTGTACAAAGCATTTGATACTGTCTCACACAATACTCTTGTCTCTAAAATGGAGAGACATGGATTTGATGGATGGCCCACTCAGTGGATAAGGAATTGGCTGGATGGTCGCACTCAAAGAGCTGCAGCCAGTGGCTAGATGTCCAGATAGAGACCAGTGATGAGTGGTGTCCCTCAAGGGTCTATACTGGGACCAGTATTAGTTAACATACTTGTAGATGACATAGACAGTGGGATTGAGTGCACCCTCAGCACGTTTGCAGATGGCACCAGGCTGAGTGGTGTAGTAGATACTCAAGAGGGAAGCGATCCTATCCATAGGGACCCTGACAGGCTAGCAAGGTGGGCCTGTGCAAACCTCATGAAGTTCAACAACGTCAAGTGCAAGGTCCTGCACCTGGGCCGGGGCAATCCCAAACGTGGATACAGGCTGGGTGATGAGTGCACTGAGAGTAGCTCTACAGAGAAGGACTTGGGGTATCAGTGGAAGAAAAAAAGAACATGAGCCAGCAACGTGCACATGCAGTCCAGAAAGCCAGTCATACCCTGGCCTGCACCCAAAGAAGTGTGGCTAGCAGGTCGAGGGAGGAGATTCTCCGTCTCTGCTCTGCTCTCTCATAGAGACCCCACCTTGAGCACTGTGTTCAGCTCAGGAGTTCCCAGCAAAAGAAATTCATGAACATGCATGAGCAGGACTAGGGGAGGCAACAAGGATGATCAGAGGGATGGAGCATCTCCTCTATAAAGACAGGCTGAGAGCTGGGGTTGTTCCACCTGGAGAAGAGAAGGCTCCGCAGAGACTTTATAGCCCCTTCCAGTCCCTAAAGGGACAGAAAAGCTGGAGAGGGACTCTTGATCAGGGAGTGGAGATAGGACAAGGGGGAACAGTTTTAAACTGAAAGAAGGGAGATTTAGATTAGATACTAGGAAGAACTTCTTGACTGTGAGAGGGGTGAGACAGTGGCCCAGGTTGCCCCAAGAAGCTATGGCTGCCCCATCCCTGGAGGTGTCCAAGGCCAGGTTGGATGGGGCTTTGAGCAACCTGGGCTGGTGGGAGGTGTCCCTGCCCAGGGCAGGGGGGTGGAACAAGATGATCTTTAAGGTCCCTTCCAATTCTAACCATTCTATGATTCTAGAGTGCTATGACTTTTTCCCCTGTCTATTTCTGAAATCTCAAGAAAGACTGAGGAGAGCAGGCCTCCAAGGTCTCTGTGTGCTTACTTCACTGGCAATATCTCTGGAAGCTTTAGCAGACTTGATCGGAATGGCATCTGCCCGCATGTCATAGCCCTTCTTCTTCTCTTCCTCCATCGCAAGCTTGTACAGTTTCTGAAAGAAAAAACAAGCATTCCCCTCAAACAACACTGCTTCCTGGGCCACAGCAGCAGCCAGGGATGGACACCTAACCCCAGCTCAAACACCGACCTCACTGAAGTTCACTCTGTTCTGCTGGGCTAGCAAAATACCAGGTGTATCCGGCATAATGTGAACGCTGGTTTTATCCTTCTCCCACGCTGATGTGTATGAGCGCTGAAAAAAAAAAAGAGTGCAACATGAAATAA
>NW_009648154.1:316572-318810 GCF_000708025.1 Charadrius vociferus
GAATGGCATCTGCCCGCATGTCATAGCCCTTCTTCTTCTCTTCCTCCATCGCAAGCTTGTACAGTTTCTGAAAGAAAAAACAAGCATTCCCCTCAAACAACACTGCTTCCTGGGCCACAGCAGCAGCCAGGGATGGACACCTAACCCCAGCTCAAACACCGACCTCACTGAAGTTCACTCTGTTCTGCTGGGCTAGCAAAATACCAGGTGTATCCGGCATAATGTGAACGCTGGTTTTATCCTTCTCCCACGCTGATGTGTATGAGCGCTAAAAAAAAAAAGAGTGCAACATGAAATAATATCGCACAAGCACAGGGCAACAAACTCAAAGAGCCAACTAGCTCAAGGGAATGAAGCAAGGGGACCCTACAGTGCAATGACTCAGGCACACCTTCCCTTGTCCCAAAACCGTCTAACGCTTCACCCTTTGCTTTCCCACACTGCAACCAAACACTGCTCCAACCACACAAAATACAGTCTGATCAAAAACAAGGAACACAAATCCCTGAGGCAAGAGGATGCAATGCCCTCCTTGAACAACCCAGGCCCTGGAAGGAGACAGCCCAACGTCCTGGGAAACGGAGGCTCTCCTTTCCTTCAGGTGGCAAACACAAGGACATCTCACCTGGTTCATAATTTCAGAGTTGTGCTTTGCCAGAACCATAGGCATCGAGTCAGGAAGGCTCGTGAATTTGATGGTGTCCGGGTGCTGACGATACTTCTTGTCACTCAGGATGAGGCTCGCCCTCTTATTCTTCTCATCGTCCAGAGAACCACTTGGGGACCAGCCAATGCCCCTCAGCCACTGAAGGTCGGACTTGTACACATTCTGAAAGACAGGCAAGGACACGACTCAGCTCAGCAACCTCCTTACTCCATGCAACCACTCCTCCTGCCAAGGGAAGCTCTGCCTGCCAAAACGCATCCCCCTGTGTCAACCCACCAGCCACCACAAAGGGACTCCCATGAAGCGCAGCTCCCCACAACCTGGCTCCCCATGCCTACAACAGCACAAGCAGGTGCCAAGCAACCCACAAAGCCTTCCCTCCACCATCTTCTTCGCCTGCCTGGGAAAAACCTGCCCCATCCAGCAATCTCCAGCCAGCAGAGGCATGGGATGAGCCTTATACCTCAGTACCTATGGCTCTCATACATTCACAACTGCAGGCATGGCTTGCCTTTGCCTACTGTTGGTCCTCCAAAAAAATTATTTGACTCGGTTGTTCCTCCCCGCCATTCAGAACTCCAGCCACCCGCAGCAACCCTCCCCACACAATGCTCAAGGCAATACAGGAATCTTCTGTGACCATAAAGTATGACCCCCCACTAACTTCATCGCAGTCCATTCTTGGCAATATCCCAGCAAAAAGAAAGCTGGACTGCTGAGTTCTCTCATGAACTGTACAATGAGAAATTAAAGGGAGCTTGATGAAAAAGGTAGAAATTGAAAATTTCTTTTCAATATAAACACAGGGGTAATTGTTTTAAACTGGAAGAGGGTAGACTTAGATTCGATATTAGGAAGAAATTCTTTACTGTGAGGGTGGTGGGACACTGGACAGGTTGTCCAGAGAGGCTGTGGACCCCCCCTCCAAGGAAGTGTTCAAGACCAGGTTGGACTGGGCTTTGAGCAACGTCATTTACTGGAAGATATCCCTGCCCGTGGCATGGCAGTTGGAACTACATGATCTTAATGATCCCTCCCAACTGAAACCTATGATCCTATAATTCAGCAAGATAGTATGGCCACAACACAGTCTCAGTCTCACAGAACCAGCCCAGACTTATGCTCCCCACCTGGACCTTCTCCATCAACAGGACAGAACACAAGACAGAACTCTGGATTTCTCACAGCCAGGAAAGAACAACTTACATCACTCTGAAGGTCATACACTCTCCTGGCTTGTACCACGTCGTTCTGGTCTGGCAGGCAGGTCCACCGATGCAGAGGGTGCTTGTAATCAATGTCACTGACCAACTCCTGACATTTCTTGGCCAACACGATTCCCAGCATGTCCACCGGGCTACTGAAGTGTGTCTTGGACTTCTCAAAGGCTTTCTTGTACTCCCTGTCACTCTGGATCTTGGCTACGTGCATCGACCACATCATCTTTGGATCATCCTCTATGTTTCGGGTCCCTATGTGGTGGCCAAGCTGCTTGCGATAGCCTTCTTTATACTTGTACTGTGGGGTCAAAGAAGCTCAGTCAGTTGCAGGACACCTCTTCTCCCTTCTGA
>NW_009648154.1:319879-330782 GCF_000708025.1 Charadrius vociferus
GAATGGCATCTGCCCGCATGTCATAGCCCTTCTTCTTCTCTTCCTCCATCGCAAGCTTGTACAGTTTCTGAAAGAAAAAACAAGCATTCCCCTCAAACAACACTGCTTCCTGGGCCACAGCAGCAGCCAGGGATGGACACCTAACCCCAGCTCAAACACCGACCTCACTGAAGTTCACTCTGTTCTGCTGGGCTAGCAAAATACCAGGTGTATCCGGCATAATGTGAACGCTGGTTTTATCCTTCTCCCACGCTGATGTGTATGAGCGCTAAAAAAAAAAAGAGTGCAACATGAAATAATATCGCACAAGCACAGGGCAACAAACTCAAAGAGCCAACTAGCTCAAGGGAATGAAGCAAGGGGACCCTACAGTGCAATGACTCAGGCACACCTTCCCTTGTCCCAAAACCGTCTAACGCTTCACCCTTTGCTTTCCCACACTGCAACCAAACACTGCTCCAACCACACAAAATACAGTCTGATCAAAAACAAGGAACACAAATCCCTGAGGCAAGAGGATGCAATGCCCTCCTTGAACAACCCAGGCCCTGGAAGGAGACAGCCCAACGTCCTGGGAAACGGAGGCTCTCCTTTCCTTCAGGTGGCAAACACAAGGACATCTCACCTGGTTCATAATTTCAGAGTTGTGCTTTGCCAGAACCATAGGCATCGAGTCAGGAAGGCTCGTGAATTTGATGGTGTCCGGGTGCTGACGATACTTCTTGTCACTCAGGATGAGGCTCGCCCTCTTATTCTTCTCATCGTCCAGAGAACCACTTGGGGACCAGCCCATGCCCCTCAGCCACCGAAGGTCATTCTGAAAGACAGGCAAGGACACGACTCAGCTCAGCAACCTCCTTACTCCATGCAACCACTCCTCCTGCCAAGGGAAGCTCTGCCTGCCAAAACGCATCCCCCTGTGTCAACCCACCAGCCACCACAAAGGGACTCCCATGAAGCGCAGCTCCCCACAACCTGGCTCCCCATGCCTACAACAGCACAAGCAGGTGCCAAGCAATCCACAAAGCCTTCCCTCCACCATCTTCTGCATATAAGCCTTAATCTCCCTGTGAAAGACCTTCCCCATTTGGCAACTTCCAGCTGGCACTGGTACAGGAGGAGCCTTATATCTCCTTACTCTCTTCATACCATTCACAACTGTACACATGGCTTTTCTGCCACCGCTGCAGCCCTCCCCACAAAATGCTCAAGGCAACACAGGACTCTTCTGTGACCATAAAGTGTGACCCCACACCAACTTCATCCCTGCCACTTCATGACACCAACTCTCAGCAAGATAGTATGGCCACAACACAGTCTCAGTCTCACAGAACCAGCCCAGACTTATGCTCCCCACCTGGACCTTCTCCATCAACAGGACAGAACACAAGACAGAACTCTGGATTTCTCACAGCCAGGAAAGAACAACTTACATCACTCTGAAGGTCATACACTCTCCTGGCTTGTACCACGTCGTTCTGGTCCGGCAGGCAGGTCCACCGATGCAGAGGGTGCTTGTAATCAATGTCGCTGACCAACTCCTGACATTTCTTGGCCAACACGATTCCCAGCATGTCCACTGGGCTACTGAAGTGTGTCTTGGACTTCTCAAAGGCTTTCTTGTACTCCCTGTCACTCTGGATCTTGGCTACGTGCATCGACCACATCATCTTCGGATCATCCTCTATGTTTCGGGCCCCTATGTGGTGGCCAAGCTGCTTTCGGTACGCAGTTTTGTATTTGTACTAATTGAATGCAAAAACAACAATTAGCACCTCTTTATCAAGCTATAATTTATATTTCTCTGTTGTTAATACAGTGGTTAAAATTTTCACGTTACATATTTCAAATTTTTCCATATTTTTGCAAGATTTCATGTGTTTTTATTGCAGGCCCAGAAGATTTTAACTGATTTTTTAATAGTTATCTACTATCTCATAAATTTTTGCATTTAACTTAATTAACACTTCACCATTAAGAATTTTACGACCTCTGGTGAAGGCAGCAATATATGCCTGTTAAAATTTTACACCTCTCCTCCTTTTAAATAAGAGATATCTTCATCTGAAAGTGGGTACCAGCTCTATGCCCTACTATTGTTTTCACTCCGTAAGACTTACTTCACTAGCTATGTCTCTGGATGCCTTTGCTGACGCGAGGGGTATAGCATCAGGAGGGAGATCGTAGCCTTTCCTCTTCAATTCTTCGTATCCTAACTTGTAATGTTTCTGTTGGAGAAGGATTCAAAGTAATTATTGTAAATAAATCTCTCTAGCGAGTTTTTCGATACTACAACTTTGTTCCTCTGATTATTGAAAATAAAGTACGAGATTCCAAAAGTTTCATTCATCAAATTAAATTCCATAGCTTGCTTTTAATAACGTCTATTTTGTAACTGATGATATAAAATATTTAAAAATTACTAATGCATGTTTTTTGATTAACTTGTTTGGGATCAAAATTTTCTTTCACTTAACTTACCAATCCGAATGATTCATAGTCTTCTATAGAGGTGAATAATACAATCCCATGATTCTCTACACCCAATTTCAATTGCTATTGTTTTTGTCTTCTTATGATAGAGCTGCTAACTTTTCTTTACCTTTGCCTGTAGTCTATATTTGTCCCATTATAACCAGTAATTTGATGTAAATTACATAATCCTATGTAGTTTTAAAGAGGGAATTCAATATAATCAGGCATTTTAACAAGAATGACAGGCTTACTAAAAGGTACTGAACACATATCTACAATGTTAATATGATCAGTAGGGATGAAAGAGGAAACTGATAACTTGTGCTGAATATTTTCTTGGCATTTTTTATATTCTAGCAACTCTGTTTCCACTTTATATTTTAGCAATTCCACTCAGGCTTCTCAGTGCACAACAATTTTCACAGGAGAAGAAAGACCAGAGGTGTGTTTACAGCTGTTAGAATTGCAGAATTACTCTACTGCATTTTAAACTAAAGCCACAATGGCTAATCTCAAATTCCATAAAAAAAATATATATATATTTGTAGAGACACACTTACATCACTTGTGTTAATTAAGTTTGCTTTAGCCAGCAAAATTTCAGGAGTATCAGGCATGATGTGAACCTGAGTCTTGTCCTTGTCCCAAGCTTCTCTATACAGTATCTGAAAAGAGACACAAACAAAAATACCTTGTCTGATAAAAGGCTCACACACAATGCAGCTTACCTTTTCTCTACAATAGCAAAGCAGAGAGGTATTATGCAAGCATAAGCAATGCAAGGTATTAAAATCAAATAATACAACTTCTTACTGAAATACCACCTTTTTTTTCTTCTTACATTCATGAAATGTCAAGGAAACACCATTATGACAACAGATTTACATACTACATAGTGTCTTATTTGCAGTTATTACTGAGTAAGTTATTAATCTTCTGAATAAAGCTACTATTACTTCTTGACAACTGAACAGTAAGGCACTGATTGTAAACATCTGATATTTGTATATTTTAAGCAAATGTTCTGATATGGAGATCTTTTTAACAAATGTATACCAATGTATTCATTCATTGAATCACACATTCTGTCTCTAGAGGCAACTTACATTACTTCTATTTTTGGCATTAGATTTTGCTAAAACGATATCCATGGCATCTGGGATACTTGTGAACTTAATAGTATCTGGGTGCTGCCGGTACTTCTTTTCACTCAGTATTTCAGAAGCTTTCTTGTTCTTTTCAGACTCCAAAGATCCCAAAGGACTCCATCCGAGGCCTCTGAGCCATTGCAGATCTGACTTATATAGATTCTGTTAAGGAAAAAATCAAAACCATACTGGATCATTTCCCTGTTCATTTACTAAACAATATTAAAAGACTAACTGGTATTTTAGCTTCAGTCTGATCTATACTGACATCAAAAGAGAGTTACTAAAGACACTTTTTAATAAGCAGTAAATATTTTATAAAAAGAGAAATTAATTAAATCCAGAGGAAGCTTACATCACTCTGTAGTTCGTAGACCCTCTTTGCCTGGGTGACGTCATTCTGGTCTGGCAGACAGGTCCAGCGGTGTAGTATCCGTTTGTAGTCTATATCACTAACCAGTTCTTGACATTTCTTAGCCAGAAGGAAGCCTAACATATCCACGGGCATATTAAACTTCGTCTTCCACTTTTCAAAATCTTTCTTGTACTCCCTCTCACTCTGCATCTTAGCTACTTGCATAGACCACAACATCTTAGGATCATCCTGTAAGCTGCGGAATCCAATGTGATGTCCCTGCTGCTTGCGGTAACCTTCTTTGTACTTGTACTAAAATTATAAAGATTGAATTATTGAAATTACATTAAGAAACAGACAGTGGTAAAATATATAGGCAAAATATCAATATATTCACTCAGTTCAATGTTTCTCATTACCAATGAAATGACCATCTTGTTATGGCATATCATGAAAGTTTTAGCAGCCCCTTGATTAACGGGCATCACTTGGTGTCAGTGAATGGTTCAGTGAATGAACAGGCTCGGGAGAGGCAGAGTGCGCGGCTGTAAGGACAGTCTCCTGTGTCATCTGATTTATATAGTCATACTGTTCAGAACTCCCAAAGGCTGACACACTGAAATATTCTGATGAATAAAATAACCAGCAATGAAAAATGCGGATGATTAAGCACTGGAAACATTTCCTAATGATTAATAAAATCTCTTCCATAAATGCAGGAGTTGTATAGCAATACATGTGTCACCACATCTATTTCGGACCTGTAAAAGGGATCCCTCAGTATAGGCACTGGGATCAGCTAATTGAACCAAATTTGCTGCTACTCTGAAAACATAACATCCAAAAGAGCAGACAACTCCAGACTTTGTATGCCTAGCCACTTTGTGGACGGACCACAATCTTTGGAATCGTCAAGATGCCAGAACAACCATCCTTAAATTGTTTTCTTCACTGACAAGAACAGATCAGGAAAGAGTTTTGTCAGCAATTTTGCCTTCTACTCCAAGGAAGACCTTAGCAGAGAGGTGTATGTGGATCTAGTGCAATGCTGTCAGTTACAGCAACTAGATAAAGTGCAGTTCATATTGAATTAAATGCTGCTTACGTCACTTGCAATGTCCCTTGAAGCTTTGGCAGATTTCACTGAAATGGCTTCAGGTGTGAGGTCATAGCCTTTCTTTATCATTTCCTCCCAGCCAAGCTTGTAGAGTTTCTAAAATTGAAAACAACATTAATTAAAAGGTCTTTGTAATACATATGTCACCTTCTATTTAGATACGCTAATGATCCATATTACCAAATTCTGATCACCTCACAGGCTTCAGTTACGAGAGAAGGGCTACTAGAATGGGAACTGAGAAATGGAAAATGATAAGCAAGGAACGCGGGTCTTCCAAGTCTTAGGCTAGTGATTAAATAGTTTTTCTTTACTGCAGCAGCTTCCCACTACAGTTTATCTTGGGGATTTGAAACGTATCTGGGGAATCTGAAATATATATATCTGGGATAACTGAAAACTTTTCAATTGGCTTAACAAAATTGTAATTAATAAGGCTGTAATGTAGCCATTTAATAGTCAATTCAGTTTGCTTGCAGTTGATTTTAAGTACCAGCACTAGCAAGTAAAAGATTTGCCTCTGAGCAATCATGCAAAGCAAAACCTAAGTATTTTATACTGGCACAATTGTCACTTTCTTGTATTTGAAAGCTGACAGAAAAGTGAGAATCACTGCATGTATTTCTTATCCCATACGTTAAGTTAAAAATGTAGTCAATGAACTTGTAATTTTATAGTAAGGAATTTTTCACATGATTGTTTTCTATGGTAAGCATAGGGTATGGACTACGTACATCCACATTTCAAAAACAGGACTTACATTTTCCATACACTATAATGTAATTTGGGCTGTTACTTTGCTAGCCTGGAGATGGTACTTATTGCTACTCCGAAAATATTACTCATGTAAAAACTCTTGCCTCTGTTCCAAAATCCCCCATTCTATTTCTTCTAACTTACACAAATTATTTAATTTGAACTGGCAGACACCTTTACATTTGAAGAGAGTAGATATTAATTTAAAATGTACTAGGAAGAATTAAAAAACTCTACCTGACTGTAGTTCGTCTTGTTCTGTTTTGCCTGTAGAATATCTGGTGTATCTGGCATCACATGAACCTGAATTTTGTCCTTCTCCCAAGCTTGAGTATAAGCATGCTGTTGAAAAAAGTAACATCAGATGTGTTAATATAAATGACAAAGGGTAACTCTCTCAGGGTTTTCACCTTTCCATATGCGCACTTTGGATATGGATGAATACAAAGACAAAAGTGCTGACTTAGATTTATTTTGCTATGCAATGAGATAATCCAGAATCAGCTGAATTAGGATCCAGTCTTGTTTCTAATGAAGCCCAAATATCAAGATTTTCAGGGCCAGTAGCTTCTATGCAAGAACGAGAATAATAGAGGTTGAATAGCTAGCAATGAGAAAAATGAAAAAAGTATTTATTTAACCAATGCTATTTATCAGTAACTGAGTGTCTCATTAGGAAAAAAAATGAAAAAAGAGGAACCTTTAAGTGACAGTTGTTTTTCCTGGGGAAACACTGATATGTAAAGGTGGTGACTGTTTATTGAAATGGATTATATGTGAATGTTTGCCTAATTTTGTCCATATATACTCACTTTGTTCATTATATTTGCATTCTGCTTTGCAAGGACCATGTCCATGGCATCATTCTGTTTTGTAAAGGGGAACATGCTGGGATGCTGTCGGTATTTCCGATCACTTGCAATCTCTGTGGCTTTCTTAGATTTCTCCACATCCAGAGAACCAGCAGGACTCCAACCGATACCCTTGAACCACTCATTGTAATCCTGTTTGTACTCATTCTGCCAAACAGAACGCAATAGGAAAGTTTACAATTTACAAATGGGTCATACAAAATAATTCTGTTGTTTCCAAAACACAGACATAATGAAAAAAACAGGAAAAAAAGTCACAGCTGTGACTGACAGAAAGAAAACAGAAACTTACGTTACTTTGTATCTGATTCATGTTTCTGTACAGTTCTAAACTCATCGCATCTGGAAGAAGCATATACTGGTGAATCAGTCGTTTGTAGTTAGTATTGGTTATACGACCTTGTGCCTCCTTAGCTGCCACGATGCTGAGTGTATCAGAAGGCGTTTGGTAATGTGTCTTGCTCGCCTCATAAGCTTTCTTGTATTCACGATCAGACTGCATCTTAGCCACTTGCATATAATGGACAAGTTTGGGATCATCCTGAAGGCTGCGGAAGCCGACAAGTTTTCCCTTGTCTTGTTCATAACCTAACTTGTATTTATACTGTAAAAAGAACAGAGACAGAGACTTAAATTCTACTTCATTTGTTGAATAAGCAATATCTATCTTTTAAGGAAAAAAAAAAACCAAAACAGATTAAAATAAGATTTTTACATTGTTAAGAAAACATCACAAAGCTTTGTGCACCTACTCTTAGGGTACACTCTAAAGCAAAACAGATGTCTAGCGTCCCTTCTAATAGAAGTACATTTAAAACACTTTATTAATAAATGAAATTTCCTTACAATAGTTTATTCTACTCCTGCATAAAGTTCAGTGTAACCAGGGGTTCAGTTGCTCTAATCTCATTATAAATGACACAACGAAAATATTAAACACACTGACAGAAAACAAAAGGCATAGGAAGACATAAGATCTGGTTTGCTGAAGACAGTTCTTTGGGAAAAGTGCACTTTTTATTCTTTTCACACTACACTTTAGAGATACCCATATTAGCTCTAAGATGAGCTATCATCACAAACACTAGAACCAGGATACATTAACCCACAGAGTTCTCTGTTACTATTGCTATCCTGCTTCCAATATTTGCCTTAGGTAACTATTTTCGTGGTAGTCTGCACCATGCTTAGAATACTTGAGTTCACATCTAAAGACTAACCATAAAATCAAAGATCAAATCATCACTTCCATTAGGTTCACTTGTTCAAATCATTAACAAATTCAGGACGCTTCCCAAGATCTTCTGCATTTTTTTGTTTAATAAAACCAATAGTTCAAATTCTTAACCTCTTCCCCAATCTCTAATCAACCCTGGACAATGAACTACACAGACCAAGTATCAATTGCTTTTTCCTTCACTCTTACTGCTTGGACAGAACTCAGAATGGAAGTATCTTCCCCTCAGACTTAAAGCAGTGGCAGAGCAAATTGATTTTGCAGTGCCTGCAACACCCCCTATGTTGTTAATAATAATAAAAAAAGGTGGGCTAAATAGCATGTCCTTAGGCCCTAACTTCCTAACTTCCCCCTCTCAGGCCAGATTTATCCCTGCCACAGCAACTCCCTCATCACTGATACACAGAGGATTTCAGAATGGTCCCAATTCCAGAAGCTTGTATTCTCTGCACCAAGAAATTTAACGGGATTTTCACAAAACGAAAAAAGATAATTGTACCACAGCAGTAAAAATGATTTAAGTCTCTATCTGTTCTTTTCAAATATTTCTAAGAATGATCTCTGAACATTCTGTCCAAACTACAAATATACAACATACATCTATAAAGTATCTAAGCACCATCATACTGAGAATGAACTTTTTTCTTCTGACTCCCTCATGTATCTCCTTACCTTTCTAATAAAGAAATTGTTCTTTACCTCTGTTACAAAATGTATTAGAATATATATTGACTATGCCAGAATTATTTACAAGCAAAACAATAAAGAGACTTCATATAATTGGCACATAAAATTGAATTCTGTCAAGAAAGGAATGTTTTACAATATCTGAAATGGATAATTTTTTCTTTCAAGAACTTACATCGCTAGCAATATCCCTAGAAGCTTTGGCAGCTTTAATAGGTATAGCATCAGCTCTGAGATCATACCCTTTCTTCCTAGATTCTTCAAATGAAAGTCTGTACATTTTCTGTGAAAAGAAAGAAAAAAAACATCCTTTAAAAAGGCAAAATATTGCAGTTTAGAGAATAGAGTTTAAATAAAACTCTATTCATTTTATATTACTTGACACACAGACTATTCATATGATTAATACTCCTTGAACAGTTGTTTAAGGCACTCAGGCACACAGAGACGAACGGTCCTTCAAAATGAACTCCGATCCTAGTATTCATACACCAATGCAGCTGGACTGCACTATAATCACTGAGTAATCTATCAAAAAAGAGCGATGAATTGCATTTGTTTCCCACACGCACAAATATTGGTGAAAAGTTACATCTATAAGGATGTCAGCTTTAAAAAAAATGAGATAAATATGTCTCTGTGTACATTAAAGATGTGCACAGTTACAAACAATACTTTATTTAGCATACAGAGATTTGACAACTGGCTACTGAAAAACTGTCTCTGCAAGAACTTTGAATCCCCTATAAAACTTTGTGCGTAAGGAAATAAAGTAATAAATACAGGAAAAACATGGATAGTACTCAAACTCTACTCTTTTGTCAGTAACTATTATATTTTAATGACCTACATGAACACTTCATAATCTGACTATAAATACTATGGCTTTTTCTGGGTAACTTTCGGTATTTAATTTTGGGGAAGGAAGCGGGGAAAAGGAAAATTAATAGTTTTTTATGAAGTTACTCCAGGTTAGCAAAGTGAGAATTAGGGAGACTTCTGACTGCAGTCATCTCACTTATTTCTAATAAAAAAAAATAAGAGTCTTAGTCTTGCAAACAGTACTCACATCACTTAAATTAAATGCATTAACTTTTGCTAAAGCAATCTGTGGAATATCTGGTGTGATGTGAACTTTCTTTTTGTCTTCCTCCCATGCTTGTTTGTACTTGTGCTAGAAGAACAGAAAAAAAGAGATGTCAACATAACCAAAAAATTAAATAAAACAATTAAAAAGAATATTTCCTATTTGGAACATAAACTTTCTTTACAATGATGTAACTACTAACATGGTAAGAGCATCTGACTTTTTATTTTGGCACTTAAAAGCAGTGTGAATCAGAATAGCTCTTATGAAGTTAATTGTGCGAGGCTGAAATAGAAGGGGAAGAAATACCAATCTTGGTGGTGTATTTTATTGCTTGTCTAAGTGTATTCAAGCACATTTAACAGCAGGAAACAATAAGTTTCAAAATACACTGGCTCTGGCTGGGATGGAGTTAACCCTCTTCATAACAGCTCAGACAGTGCTGTGTTTGAGATTTGTGACTAAAACAATGCTGATAACACACTAATGTTTTAGATGCTGCTGAACAGTGTTTCCACAGTATCAAGGCTTTCTCTGTTTCTTTCTGCCCCTGTAGTGAATAGACTGAAGGGTGTGCAAGAGGATGGGAGGGGACATAACCAGGATGAGATGAACTCAAGTAACCAAAGAAATACTCCATGCCATATACCCTCATGCTCAAAGAAAAGAGGGTTTAGAGAGGTTACACATCTTTTGCTCGGGAACTGGCTGGGCATCTATCTAAGTGTGGGAGGTGGTGAGTGATTGCTTTTGTATCACTTGGGTTTTTTTGTTTTCATTCTGTCTTCTTCCACTTCACCTTTGCTTAGTAAACATTTTTTATCTTGACCCACAAGTTTTCTTGCTTTTACTCTGCATTTCCTCTTCCCCCGTCCCACCGGGGGGAAGCGGAGGAAGTGAGCGAGTGGCTGTGTGGTGCTTAGCCGTCTACTGGGGTTAACTCACAACTAAAAGCCAAGTCAGATGGTATACATAAAAAGTAGTTAGAGCTGGAGGACTATTAGTTTATCTCCTGGAAAATAAGTATCGGTTTAGAGAGGCGACAGAGCTTTTCTTAGAGGAAATAGAGCTAAGGAAAGGGCACAGAAGATTCTCATGGTCCTTGTAACTACAATGCACATGAAGTCTAGATGTTTCCAAAGAACAGCAGTGGATTACATCAGTTCAGC
>NW_009648154.1:330812-360429 GCF_000708025.1 Charadrius vociferus
AGCAGGAGAATCAGAAAATAAATATCTCATTATAAAAGCATTCATATCATGTAGTAATTTCATATTAATATAACAGGTATCAGATGAAACAGATGATACGTTTAAAAGAAATTCCTATTTCTGAAAGAGATCCCTCCAAAACTTTTAGCCCCTAGATTTAAACTGTTACAAGACTACATTCAGTTATGTCTTTATACATATTTCTTAGAAATACTGGGGTCATGATTTGCTTTCAGGTATAGCAAAGGTCTATTGAGAAGAAATACAATGACAGTCAAGCATATTCATTAGCTGCCAAAATTGACAATTTCCAAAGCTATGCATACAGTAGGACACCACAGCAGGTACCGTTTGGTTCTCACTTCTGCAAACTTAAATGAATTTCGATGAACACTTTCTTACCTCATCCATGATTTTAGCATTATTTAAAGCTAAGACCATGTTCATGGAATCCATAGGAACAGAATACTTCAGCTTGTCTGGATGCTGGCGATATTTCTTTTCACTAACAATTTCCATCGCTTTTTTGTTCTTCTCAGCTTCCAGGGAGCCCAGTGGTATCCATCCAACACCTTTCATACTTTCATCATATTCTGCTCTGTATTGATTCTGGAAGCAGAAAGAAAAGAAAATAATCAGATATATGAAAAAGTCTGTAAAGCCTGACGCTTTTTTCTGTGTTTAATGTACATTAGATTTTGAATGCACTTACTCCAAAAAAGAGGAAAACAGTATCTAAGTGCATTCAAGGTTTACTTAGAAACACATTCATTACAGTGGTGTCTATTTTATTACTCTGCCTTCTATACAACGCTCAGATCCTCCTTGTGATGTATATAGATTGCTCACATGCGATTACATGCAAAGGCCCTCTTGAACCACTATACTGACAAAAAAAGGCCTTCTTCTCTAAAGGTTAAACACTGCAGAAAATTTGAGGATATAGCCAGTCAGCTGTTTTCCCCTCTTCTACAAGATATATTTTTGGAAGTATAAAAGAAAACATTAATGAAAAGCAAAGCTTTTCCTGTCTTGGCCTGCACACAAGTATTACTCTTGAAGACCCTGATGGGACATGTAAGCAGTAAATATCCATTTTACTTTATACATAAAATCACTTATTTCTGAGCCCAAATTCTCTAGCAACAAGTGTAATATATTATTTCAGATCCTTAAAAAAAGGCAATGGCTATCATTGCTGAAGGTCTCATTCATTTACTACATTTTAGTATATATCTGAACTAATTTCACTAAGAAAATAGTACTATTTATCTTACAGTATGCTTTCGTAAACTAAGCATCATTGTATTCACAACGCAAAGACTGAAGAATCTCTCACTTACATCACTTTGTATCTGCATCATGTTTTTGGCCAATTCAAGACTCATAGCATCAGGCAGAACATTGTAGGTATGGATCAAGCTTTTGTAGTTTGCATTTGTAGCCACTTCCTGTGCTTTCTTGGCTGCTACAACACTGAACATGTCAACTGGAGTATGGAAATTAGTCTTTGCCTTCTCATAATCTTTTTTGTATTCACGATCAGATTGCATTTTAGCCACCTGCATGAAATGCACCAACTTGGGGTCGTCTTCAAGGCTGCGGAACCCAATATGCTTTCCTTTGTCTTTTTCGTAGGCTAGTTTGTATTTATACTGACAGCAGGAAAAAGAACAGCAAAAACTTAAATCAAAAAAACGCAGTGTTAGGTTCAATTTTACCTCTGAAAACAGAAAATATTTGCTCTTTTTAATCACAAGATCTCAGGTTTAGTCATTTAAACATACTTAGTCCTACAAAATAGCCCATCGAACACAGGCACATGAAACTCAGCAGCTTGCTGAACAAAGAGCAAAAAAGCACAATTCAGTGTTATTCCACTGGGGAGCAAATACTACAAAGGTTTATCCCATCAGGCATATAATTGAAACTTAGACAAGTCAAGATGCTTAAAAAAACACATTTGCGCGTAACAGAGCACTTTGAAAACATTCTTCTTGTCTTCAGTACAGGTTGGGGGTGACCTCCTGGAGAGCAGCTTTGTGGAGAGGGACCTGCGAGTCCTGGTGGACAACAGGATGCCCATGAGCCAGCAATGTGCCCTGGTGGCCAAGAAGGCGAATGGTATCCTGGGGGGCATCAAGCAGAGTGTGGCCAGCAGGTGGCGGGAGGTCATCCTCCCCCTCTGCTCTGCCCTGGTGAGGCCACATCTGGAGTACTGCATCCAGTTCAGGGCTCCCCAGTTCAAGAAGGACAGGGAACTGCTGGAGAGGGTCCAGCAAAGGGTAACGAAGATGATGAGGGGATTGGAACATCTCTCCTATGGAGAAAGGCTGAGGGACTTGGGTCTCTTTAGTCTAGAGAAAAGAAGATTGAGGGGGGATCTTATTAATACTTACAAATCCTTCAAGGGAGGGTGCCAGGGGGATGGGAGCAGTCTTTTTTCAGTGGTGCCCAGTGATAGGACGAGGGGTAATGGGCATAAACTTGAACATAGGAAGTTCCATCTTAACATGAGAAGGAACTTTACCTTGAGGGTAGTGGAGCACTGGCACAGGCTGCCCAGAGAGGTGGGGAGTCTCCCACTCTGGAGCCATTCCAAACCTGCCTGGACGCTGTCCTGTGCAACGTGCTGTAGGTGCCCCTGCTCTGGCGGGGGGGTTGGACTAGATGATCTCCAGAGGTCCCTTCCAACCCTGACTATTCTGTGATTCTGTGATTCTGTGATTCTTTGTAGCTACTCTGTATACCATCACGCAATCAAACTTACATCACTTGCAATGTCTCTGGAGGCTTTGGCTGCTTTTATTGGAATTGCATCTGGCTTCAGGTCATAACCTTTCTTCTTGTCTTCCTCCCAACCAGCTTTGTATAGTTTCTAATTTAAAATGTAAAAAAGAACAAGTACTCTATTATGAAGGCAGAACTACTGAAGTACCCTACACTTGAATTTAAGTATTTTCAAAAAAGACATTAAAATTACACCGATTTTTTTTCTGTGCAGCAGACATTGAATGCCCACTGTGAGCACCGGTAACTCACATTGCTCATGGTGATCTGGTTCACTCTGGACTGCAG
The DNA here is from genome assembly GCF_000708025.1 of Charadrius vociferus. Lineage (NCBI taxonomy): Eukaryota > Metazoa > Chordata > Aves > Charadriiformes > Charadriidae > Charadrius > Charadrius vociferus. The sequence continues at coordinate 333,891 of NW_009648154.1, forward strand.
AATTTCTGGAGTATCTGGCATAACATGAATGCTGGTCTTCTCTTTGTTCCATTTATCGGTGTAGAGCCTCTGCAATTACAAAGTCATATTTAGCATTGAAAGGCATTGCACTCATAAAATAAGAGCTTGCTTTCGTTTTGTTCATGTACAATAAATAATATTTTACAGTACAGTAAAGTTCCATAAGCATTACAAATAATCTTCACAAATATAACTGCTGAGTGGCAATATTACATTCCTTCTCTTTCTTTAGTACTTAATTTAAAAAATATGCAAAGCAAGTTTTGATAATTAATAAATATCAAAACTGAAAATTTTCAGTCTGCATTCTTCCCTGCTTTAATGCAAAGCACAAATCCTTTTTTTTTCCCCACACCCTCCTTCCATGGCAAACACGGAATATGGATCAGTGGTGTCCCAGATAACTAGAGACAAATTTAAAGAACTCCACTTTTCAAGGAAACTTGTATAAAACGAACAGAGTTTCAGGTTTCTTTCATCTCACTGATTATGAATACTGCTTCCTGTAGAAAAAGAGCAAAGGTTACCAAAGCACTATAAATCTGGAGAAGACCTCTTTAATCACAAACACAAAGGAGAAACCTTAATCTTTATAAACAGAAAATGAAACTCCTTAATTATGAATACAGCCTGAGGCTTCCATCACCTCGTGTCCAGTCTTAACCAAGAAAAGCACTCCACACATTTGAAATTCTGATGACTTCAGCTGGAATGCAGCTGTCCCACAATTTTGCGAGATAAAGACCCAATCTCTGGCTCAGTCATGATCATCTGAACAAATTCTCACCTTATTCATGGTCTTGGCATTTTGCTTGGCTAGCACTTGCTCCATTGCATCCAATGGAATAGAATACTTCAGTTTGTCAGGGTGCTGCCGATACTTCTTTTCACTGAGAATCTCTGTAGCTTTTTTGGCCTTTTCTACATCCAGTGACTGAATTGGTATCCAGCCAACTCCTCTCAACCAGTTATTAAAGTCTGCTTTGTACACATTCTTTTAAAAAACAAACAACAAAAAACCACAGTGAGATTAGGAAAATTAGAATGTCTATATACATAAAAACATGTAAAGCCTTAAAACTTCTCCTGGTCATTCATTTTTGTAGGAAAATTTAGAGAAATGTTATAACTGCTACTGTTTTCTGTATTCTTAGCTTGACATTAACAACTACTGATGTGTTACGGATAAAGAAATTCTTGTCACTAAACCAATGTGTAGAACTCTCACTACAAACCAAATGCACAGACCTTAGAACAAATTTTGAGTGGTAAATATGAAAACCTGACAAAAATAGAGTGATTTTTTAAATTACATTCTTGTTTGTTGGTAGACTGAGTTCACAGTAGAATTAATTCAGAGAAATTCTTTCAACAACTTCTGCTTAATCACCTGGTTCTGCACAATCTTGAATAGACACCATTCCTATTTAATCATACTTTAGAACATGGCTTTTAGAACAGATAAAGGTACAGGAATGCTGTGACAATAAAACCTGTTCCTGGACTGTTAGAAGTAACAGGGAGAATACCAGAGTTTAAGAAAAAGACCGCATACTTTCATAGCATGGGTATACAGAGCAAAATTTGTCCTCGAGTATCATGCTTCTCTCCTTGCAAACATTCTGAGTTGGGCAGCCAAGCAAGCTCAGCCAACTCAGCAAGGCAGGTAAAAATACAACGGGGAAGCAAAAAACTGGAGATAAAAATTTCTGTATTTGAAAAGAACAGTGTCTAAAGGTCAGCTTCTCTATCTGTTGACCAATGGAAACGAGCACTTTATCCTCTCCAAACAATGCTTTGTATCTGAAGAACAATTTCAATCAGACGATTGATGTTTTGGGGAATTTCAAGTTTGTCAGAGGACTGTTAAATAATGCAGATTAAACGAAATACTTCCTGGATAAACAAGCAGACCCTAAAGCCACACTAGTGAAAAAAAAAAATGGAAACGAGTCACAAAACTTAATGGAAACTACAAAGCTTTTTTTATGAATCCTTATCATGTGTGGCATATGCATCTGTTGGGGGATAAAGGCAGGAAGGAAAAGTGAACAAAATAAAGAAGGCGCAAATCCCTAGGAATAATACAAACATACACAACGCACGTTTTGGGTAAACTTAAATAAAAGAGTCAGAATTTACACTGTGTACATAACCTACAATCTCTGACAATACAAATAATAATCACACTAATAGCACATTGTAATTGCTAATCCAACTACAAAAATACATGAATTAGAACAACATGTTCATTTGCTGAGAATTGGCCAAGTATGTAGAGAAACAAAGAAAGTTGTTACTTGATAGGTAAGTTCCTTAGAACTTATTAACTACACATAATTCTGACAATCTTTGGAAAATACGGGGTTCCGGACCAGATATTTACATGTCAATCTACTGTTAATCCAATATAGTTCATCTTTTAGACTTAAAAGGTTATTCCGAGAAGAAAAAAATCAGCTGATTAATCATTACATACATCACTCTGAAGCTGCATCACATTTCTTGATAGCTCCAAATTCACAGAATCAGGCAAGAGTGTATAATTGTGAATTAGCTGTTTATAGCCAGCGTTTGTAACTGCTTCCTGGGCTTTCTTGGCAGCCGTCACGCTGAACATATCCAAAGGAGTATGGTATTTGGTCTTGGTGACTTCGTAATCCTTCTTGTATTCACGATCTGATTGTATTTTGGCCACATTCATGTAATGAACAAGTTTAGGATCATCCTGCAGGCTACGGTATCCAACCTGTTTGCCTTTATCTTTCTCATATGATTCCTTGTACTTGTACTAGAGACAAAGGAAAAGAAAGCCTTACCCACTTTGGAAAGATAAAACATACTTTTGATAATTTCAATACTTTGAAACTCAATATTTTAAAAACGTCAGTTCATTCTATAAACTCATAAATTATTTTTCAGACAGCACAGGATTATTTAGGTCAAAAAAAAAAAAGAAGCTGATTGCTGGATTTCTCAGCTTGTCTTGACCCCTGGTATAGATCGAAATCTGGATATGTAGTTACATGCCCTCCCTGGCCATTGCCTCTGCCATATTATATTTTACTGCCATAGACTTCTAACTCCCAGGAACATTCAGCTTTTAATTAAAAGATGAGCATAATAACACATTATTGAAAAGCCCAAGACTACCAAATAACTGGACATCCCAGTATCCAGCTATGGGGGGGAGGCATGTTTAAGTGGGGAATGGAAGTCATTTGCAGCCTTTTGCTAAAGTTAGTGAATTTATTTCTGTGTTCCAAACTTCCTTTCTGAGTTTGCGTTAGACGGCACACCAAGTTTTATTATTGCCAACTGATGTAGCTGCCTGAAAACAGCCACATTTCTGTACAGCTCATGAATGCCTGACAAGTAGAAGTACAGGTCTCCAGCAATTAAGAATACAGCAGAGGTAAATTATAACAAAGGAACTTTCAAATAAGCTGCTGAATACTTGAAGCACGCCCAACAAACAGACCCAGCTCACCAGCACTCACACACATTACGATGTATTTCCAAAGAAACAGGGTTTTCTTTCAGACGTTCATGTAAACATCTGAATTCACTTGTTATTTCACAGTATCATAAGAGTTTCAATGTTCATGTAAACATCTGAATTCACTTATTTCACAGTATCATAAGAGTTTCAATTCTCAGAGCTAAGTGTCTCTACACCATTATATGTATACAGTATATGCTCCATAGCATAATATGCTACAGAAAGCTGTAACAAAGTAGATGTTATGCATTCCACTTCAAGTAAATTGTACTTACATCACTTGCAATATTTCGAGAAGCTTTAGCAGCAATAATAGGAATGGCATCTGGTTTCAGATCATATCCTTTCGCAATGGTTTTTTTCCAGTCTGCTTTGTAGTTAGACTTATAGGGAAAAAAGGTATGAGTTCACAATGTTACAATTTTAACAAAGTTGTTTAAGCCTATATTTTTATTATCGTTATAGGAATCAAAATATTCAGTTTAGTCTTTGCAATTGCAAAGAAAAATGTTAACCTGCACACCAACTACAGTTATAGTATGATAAATAAATCTACTACTAAGTTAGGAGAGTCCTTCAAGGCAATCAGTTTAATGCAGCTAAATCATTAACTCCATAACCATTTTTTGCAATTTTTATGTAGAACAACTTTATCAGTAGCATTTTTGCACTTGCCTAAGCAGCCCCCTTTTTCATTTGACTGAACTTTCAGAAATTTTTTCCTTTTAGCTTCAAAACCAGGCTTGTGGTCTTAAGCATCTGACGAAAGCAGTCTCGCTGATTTTTTGTTAGCTGTTAGCGTCTGGACAGACTAACAGTATTTCCAGGATTTCAACAGGATGGGACTAAAGGAGATGTCAGCTTTTACCTAGTTCCTGGATAATGCCACCAAAAAACTTAATACCACTAAGGCAATAAAATTGATAATATCAGTGAAGATCTTTATGGTGTTTGATGGATGCAAGAAGTGATGGAAAGCAGGCAGACTAGGAGCTGAATGGCAGGAGAAGGCATTACTGTCTTTCCACGGGATGAGTTAATTTTTTTTAAAATACCAGCAGCATGAAGCAACATAGAGTGAACTTGTACTGCTTGCCTATGCAATGGGTTTATATAAAAATGACAAAAGTCTTCATACCTGCAGGAATTTGAATAATAAGTCATGCTGGTTTTCTCGTTCAGTCTATCCAAGTAGTATGGCAATAAAGCACTGAAATGTGGTTATGTTCATGAGTGCTCAAGACAGTTAAAAAATTTACTTAACATGCACAAAATTCATTAACTTCTAGAAGGGAAAGGTTAGCTGAATTCAGAGGTTGTGCATTTCTATATTCAGTATCATAGCATGGATAAATAAAAGTTATTTTTTTCTATTAAGTAAATGACAAATAAATATATTATTGAACAAAGTATTGGTTATATGCTCACATCACTCAAATTGAAGGCATTGACCCTGGCTTGAATAAACTGAGGAACGTCAGGATCCAGGGTGTATTTGTGTTTTACTTTTTCACCCTCTTGCTTATATGTTACCTGCAAGGAAAAATAAACAAATATTGTTGACAAGTACAAGGTAGGTAATATTAGTGTTAACAAATAGAAACAATGCAACAGTGCTTAATTCTTTCCAACAAATCGCAATTTTACTATTTTTACAGTTTTAAAAATTTAAAGGATTAGATGGAATATCAGAAAGTAAAATATTAATCATAAATATGGTAAAAAAATAAAATCACTATATTGCATTAATAATGAGAAATTTCTTACATCACTCAGTTGTTTGGTGTTGTGCTGAGCTAAAACCATTGGTATTGAATCTGGTACACTTGTAAATTTGATGGTGTCTGGGTGCTGACGGTATTTCTTTTCACTTAATGCATCTCCAGCCTTTTTAGCTTTTTCAACATCCAGAGAACCAAGAGGACTCCATCCAATACCCTTGAACCAGCTGTTATACTCTTGTTTGTATGCATTCTGAAGGAGAGAAAGCAAACGTGAACCAAGATTTTCCCACAGAACTTAATCATTCTGTTTAAAACAATAATCACATATTCTAGCTAGTATGTTCTATATTAGCAGGAAGTATTTATCAATTCTTGAAGGGAACAGCAGCCATTTTTTATGATTCTCTGTGATTTCATAAGGACGACAATGAGCTATTCTATTTTTTCTTCGTGATTCATTTATTGTAGACTGTAACATCCCTTTAGTATTTACTGAACTTCCTTTTCTTCCACCCATGTGAAAAATTTCAGCAACCTTCAATTCTTAATAACTTCTAAACTACCGTATGGTGACCATTTAACATGGTTTAATTTGTTTTGTGTTTCAGCAGACTCTACAAGACTTGGCCTTATACAAAGGTCCACAGAACAGAAGCTCAATTTTTGGTTTTCTTCCTATAGTTCCTCCTACAGTAAATATGCAGAATTAACAGACTGCAAGTGAAAAATTTATCCTGGCTACAAAATTTGCAGAAGGTTATCCCATATAACCATTCAGACAAGGTTAACGCACAGTCTGAACGCAAGGATATTATGGACACTCTTTTTTTAAGACCCTTCCATGTTCTAACTCTAAAATAAGTGGTCCTTCATAGGGATCCATATAGAGTCAAATTCCACAGTATACAAAGATGTGCAGAGTGCAACCACGTATGCCCAGTCAACCACTTGAAACTCTGTATCTGCAAGAAGGACCGAGAACATCCTAGGAGAGATCTCCTATGCTAGAGATCTCCAGAACGTATTTCTAATTATATCAATAGTTATTTTGTTCATTCCTTCATCCTAAATAGTTAATAATAATACCTCAAACCAGGACACTACATTATCATATCTGTCTCATGTGAAGACAGCTTAAAAGAAGTCTTAAAGAATAAAGCAAAACTGTGTTAGTTGCAAAATAATGTTTTCTAAGGAAATATGAAAAAAAAAAGTTCCATTTGAATTCAACATTCCAGAAGTCTGCTCTCCACTGATATGCCAACATCAAAATCCTGTTGAGTAGAACTCACCTGGAATTTGGTATTTCTAAATGCCACCACCAGCTGATAAAACTTCTAACAATCTTCCCCAAGGCTTAAGAAAAACAGACCTTTCCCATACAGTAATGGCAATTTTCATTGAATATAAGCTCATATTCTATTTTCACAGTGTGCACGAAAACATCCATGAAATTGCAATCATTGAAATACTTACATCACTCTGAATTTGCATCATGTTCTTTGCAAGCTCAACATCCATGGCATCTGGCAGGTAAGTGTAGTGATGGATCAGGTTTTTGTAGTGGGCATTAGAAGCTACATCCTGAGACTGTTTAGCAGCCTGGATACTGTACATGTCAGGAGGTGCATGATAGTTAGTCTTGGTCTTCTCGTAGTCTTTCTTGTACTCTCGCTCAGACTGAATCTTTGCTACGTTCATGTAGTGGACAAGCTTAGGGTCATCTTGCAGGCTTCTGAAACCAACCTGTTTTCCTTTAGCCTTTTCATATGCTTCTTTATACTTATACTAGAAACAGAGGAAAGAGATAAATGTAATGTGGCATGGCTATTGATGTCCACACTAATGCAAAAGAAAAGAAAAGAAGAGCTCTCATGACTTTCATCAGAAAAAGAAGCTGCAAGCAGTTCAGAAAGATAAACTCTCCTCAATGACACACCCAGAGACTGCACCTACACTAGCTTTTCTTGCTCCAGCATGTCTGTACACAACAGATTACACGCACCACAATAAGATTTATCAACATTAGCTTTTCTTGTAAGGAAGGGAAAACGTTTCCTAAGCACTCCTGTGTGGAAAGGTGTGTATGAAAAATATCAGAGTAATTGAGACAATCCTTCTCAGTCCTCTGAAAGCAATATCAAACAAATGGAATATGACTGGACAGCTTCCTCTAGTTACACGAAACCGCTGAAACATATCCCACTTTATACAATTTGCACTACAAGACCTTCCGATTCATGCATAAGCCCTACTCCACTGTATAACCAAAAGCACCCTTAGCATGTATTGTCTCGTGGTCTGTAAGTAGGTGTTAATGTATTTTCTGCAAATTTGTCACAGAATGATTGCAACAACTACTGATTTCATTTCTCCTGTGAAAAGTGGGTTAAGAAACACAGTGTGATAACATTTGCCTGCCTAAAGCAAACAAGATGAGCATAAAATCAGTTCTACGCAGACTAAGCCTTTGGGAAAGACTGAGAATCTCTCATAATGCTGACTCTAGTGAGACTTGTGCAACATATGACGTCTTCCGTATGGCCTGTAACAGACAACTTTTTTACTAAATGCCTAAGAAAAGAATATCTGAAATAGATACTTACATCACTGGCAATGTTTCTTGAAGCCTTGGCTAGAGTAATGGGAATAGCATCAAGTGACACATTGTTCCCTTTAGCTATTAGATCATGGTAGCCTTGTTTATAATATGCCTAAAAAAGAAAATCCATATTATTCTAGAGAATCGAGTAATCACATGAACTATATGCAAACCAATGCTACTCCTTAGCTCTTCCAGGCAATTCTTCAGAAGCAGATGCAATAGGGATCATATACAACTATCAGTCTTCATTTATGAGAATAGATTTATCAGAATAGATTTATCTACTAATTAAAGGAATGAAATAATTACATGATTAAATGGTAGCTGGCTGGAAATTCAAATTACATCAAGAACAAAAAATTACAGTGATAAAAGTTGATTATATAGAACTGTGTATCAGTGAAAAGCAGCTGCAATATGAGTGTACATCTGTAATGTATTGCTCAAAAATTCATTAACAATGTGTAAAACATGTTGTAAAGAAGTCACTTACATCACTGACGTTAGCTGCATTGTACCTAGCTTGGATAAACTGTGGGACATCGGGGGTAAGAGTGTATTTATGTTTAACTTCTTCTCCAGAAGATCTGTATAGTTTCTGTAAAATATGACACAGAAATAAATCCTCCTTCCTTGTATAGCTAGCCACAGCTCACTACAAATTAACTCAGGGTTTATGTTTGATTTTGCAAATAAATGTTCATTGCCACCTATCTCATAGACTGACGCTGCACCTTTCACACACAACTGTTGATCTTATTGATAGAAGGAACGTACCCTAAAAGTTCTATGCAGCCTTTACTCAGTAGAATTAAGCCCTTTAATGGACATAAAAACCCATTTCTGAAAGAGTGCAATAATAAAGGACAGTAGGAGAGTATAACATAAAAAAAAGCTCACTGGTTTATAATAATGGGACATATTGTGATTCATCAAACATTCTGTAATTCAGTCATTATTGTAGGTGGTAAAACATCAATAAACAACTTGAAAATTTCACGTATCTTAAATCAAATGTATTTCAAATATACTTAAAATATAAATGGACAGAATCAGCTGATTTGAACTGCAAGAGCCATATGATTTCCATGCAGATTTGTAGACTTATACCAGGCAATCACTCAGGCAAAATCAGAGCACAAAACAATGACAATACAGAGAAACATTTTCAGGCTAATAGTACTTTAACAAAATTTAAATACAATGCTCAACTCTTCAGTGGATACATCTCTACTTTACTATAACACCCATATCTTTCTCTACTTACATCATTGAGTTGAACTGAATTCTGTTTGGCTTGGACCATTACCGGAGAGTCGACAACACTTGTAAATTTAATGGTGTCTGGATGTTGACGATATTTCTTTTCATTCAAGGCATCGCCAGCTTTTTTAGCTTTTTCTACTTCTAGTGAGCCAATGGGAATCCAACCAATGCCTTTCATCCAGTTATTATAATCTGCTTTGTATGCATTCTAATAAAGGAGTGAAACCAATATTTCAGAAGTTAGGAATTATAAAAAGCAATTCAGGGACCTCTCCTGAGTCTTCACAGTTTTTGCTTGAGGAATCTCAAAAAAATTCTGCTCACATGAGGTTTTACTTACATCACTCTGAATCTCCATCATATTTTTGGTCAGCTCCACATTCATTGCATCTGGTAAGAAAGTATAGTGGTGTAGGAGGTTCTTGTAATTAGTATTGCTGGCAATCTCTTGAGCCTTCTTGGCACCAACAACATTGACCATATCCATTGGAATGTTGTACTTCGTTTTTGTTTTCTCATAATCTTTCTTGTACTCTCGCTCAGACTGCATCTTGGCTACCTTCATATAATGAACGAGTTTGGGATCATCTTGGAGGCTCTGGAAGCCAACGAGTTTACCCTTGGAAAGTTCATAGGCTTTTTTATAGTTAACCTGTTAGAATATAATAGAGCACGGAGAAATTAATCTTCAGCGTAGTAACTTAGCAATAAGGAAATTAAAAGCAAAGGCTACCCTTTGTTTTCTACAAAGAGTATCCCTCACATTTAAGTTGGTGGCCACACATCTCAACACCACAAGACATGTATCTCTTTACAATTCACTGCTACACAAATCAGTTAGCTTTCAAAGTAGTATTATTTCACTTGTACTGATCATAAGAGGGAGAGAAGTCTTAAAATACTAAGGGACTTCTGTGAGGCCATCCCCAAGGATCTATCCAAAACCCAGTGAGTCTTTCATCTCATTTATGATCAGGCCTATAATTAAGGACACAGAGGATTCAGGGGTCCATTGCTCATGGAGCTATCACTACTGACCTACTCCTCATGATTTTCCTTAACCATACTGGCATGCAAGATAGCCTATTTATTGACAGAGAATGACATAATGAAACAGGCTTTTCTAAATGTAATTAAGCAAATACATTAATGAAGTAATGAAACACCAATAAAAATATAACTGTGTTAAATATGTCCAATAATGTGCTCAAAAAAGGCAATAAAGAAGTTATCCTTCAGATACACTTAATAAACATAATTACAAAGATTGTTTAAGGAAACTCTTTTGAATTAAACACCTCCTTTAGGAGGGATGTACTTACATCACTGGCAGCCTGCCTAGCAGCCTTGGCAGCTCGGATAGGAATAGCATCACTTTTTAGATCATATCCCCTTGATTTTAATTCTTCCAATCCTGTTTTGTAATAGTTCTAGAAGAAAAGGCAAATTTTGAATGAGCAGTTTCTAGCTAACAGAAATGTCATATTGTAAGTTGAATCAAGAGCTCTGGATACAAAATTTACTTACATCACTAATATTGTAGGCATTAACTTTAGCCTGTATAAACTGGGGTACATCCGGAGGGAGGTGGTACTTGTGAATAATTTCTTCACCTTTGGATTTATACATTATCTGCAAAGAAAAATAAAGAAAGAAACTTAGCAGTCCAACGTTTATAGATTGTAAATGCTTAGTAATGCTGTGACACAACTTAAAAATCTCATGTTAACTCCCTCACAAAGAAAGAGATCAAATCCTAGTCCTTGCCAAGTGAATGTTATAAATCCTATTGACTTAACTGGGGCAAAGAATACATTAAGAATGATGGACATAAACAAAATTACAAACATACCCCCTAAAAGTTGACATGAACAGCCACTTGCAAAACTAAAAGAAATCTGATTTCCAGGTGATCTTCCATGGGAACATAACTGCGAATACTCACAAATGGTTTTGCACTTGTGTGCGTGTATCTGTGCACACACTTAACCAACGCATTCATTTCAAGAGTTCTCTTAAAACTGGATGACAAAGTGAAGGTGGCCACAGTGCAGAAATTGATGATGTGAGAGTATAGCAACATGTTTTCAAGTTTACTTACATCACTCAGCTGTTTGCTGTTGATCTCTGCTTGCTTCTGTACTGGAGAGTCGGTCACTTGTGTAAACTTGGTTTGATCAGGATGCTTTTTGTAGGTGTGCTGAAGGAAGATAAATATATTTGCAGAAAATGTACATAAGGTAAACTATTTTATAAGACAGCAAAGTAGCAGTACTTGGGATAGTCAGCAGTTGCGGCATGCATGCAGATGAGCATTGTCATGCACAGTGGTTCTCATGTTACTTTTTAACACAATCAAAGAGGAAATAAATTTTTTAAAGTATTTTTAATGTATTAATGTAAAATATTTTGAATAGGTATATAAATACTATAATGTATAGTATATTATACACTATATTGCATACGATATACAAATATATATTTAAAGTATTTTCCAAGTATTGATAAAGTAAATAAAACAAGTATTAATAAAGTAACTAAAGTACTTTTAAAGTATTAATGCAAAAATATGTTGACTTAAGCAGGTAAATGCTTGAGGTTCATTCTTCATTTTGGTACTATTCATCTAATTTTATGTTTTTACTTGTTAAAAAAGATTGTGCTATATCTGTCTTGATCACTAGATGTCACAAAAGGCTCTAAAATACAGATGAATATGGTTTTTAAAAGTCACAGATGCTAATAAGGCCAAATTCAACATCATCAAAGTTAACAGAAATCACTCTGTAAATTTCTACATGCCTCAGAAGCAGATACTCTGCGTGTAGTTGGCTACTTGATAACTACTGCTGTCCTGTACTTACATCTTTACACTGCTCCAACTTCTTAATAGCTTCATACTCTTGAGTTATGGTCTGAGGGAAGTAGCATTTTGTCTTTTCCTCCTCATAATCTGCTTTGTAATTTTTCTAGGAATAAACCCAACATTCAGTAAGAGACCACAGTTGAGCTTCCTCTGAAATGAAAGTGTGACAGTGAAAACAGAATCGTTGCCACACTTACATCACTCTTCATAGCTTCAACTTTCATGCAGTGTGTGTGATGTGGGTCCTCAAAGCTGCCCAAATAGTGTCCTAAAATATTCTTCTGATATGCATCTTTATATTTTACCTGGAAAATAATGACAAGTTGATAAACAAAAGTAATAGAGTGTCAGTACTGAATGACACAACATAAATCAAATACGTACATCACTAAAATTCTTCAGAATAGTATCAGTCTGGAACTTTGGTGTGTCACAGTAATTCATGCTGGTTCCTTTTGATTGTTCATAGGCTTCTTTGTATAATTTCTGCAAAAGAAAATAATGTCAGATAATGCAGTACATTTCACTGCGACTCACTCACAACACATTAAAAATGACAAGAGTAAAACTGTGAAATGAATGGAAAGAAAAGCTTTCCCAGAAGGTTGAAAGAGATGGTACTTTTTTCCCAATGATTTTTTAAAAATTTTTTAGTGACTATTAGGCTTGTAAGGGAAGACAGCGAGGTCTGACTAATGGCTTTTGAACATCTGACACTGAGAAATATGCAATCTCTCTCCATACAGATGAAAACAGCAAGAAGAGAGAAATCGAGAAAGCCATTACAGTGAGTAACCGGAACACAAAATATATGAATTTGTAAAAGTACCACATATTTTCTCATTATTGGCATCAGCTGAAGCTCCTTAAAACAGTAAGGGAAGAACTGTCATCTTGTCATCTATTTTCCATAGGGGTCTATAGGAACTACAGAATAAGTAGCTATCGCCATAACATGCCACAGCTATTGTTACACTCTGCTCTGGAGAAATGACTCCTTAGCTACACTGTTCCGGTTGGTGGTATCTCGTGATAAATATTGGTCTATAGAACTAAAAATGCTAAGAGCTCCAAAGGAGAGGCCTTGTGAAGAAATGACGAGTTTGGTTTATTGTACATGACTGACAATCATCCAGCTGTACTTTGATAATACTTACATCACTCAGCACATTTCCTGCAGCTTTTAATTGCCTCAGCAATGGGTTCTCTGTAGCAGGAAGCACGTTATAATCTGCAATAGCTTTGTTCTTTTCATAGTCTGCTCTGTATTTTATCTTTAAAAAAATAAAAATAAAAAGCGTAAGGTTTTAAAAATCAGTCTTAAAAGTCAAACGCTTACTAACCTATATCATCTTGAACTTTTCAGGAAATTTTCCTGTTTTTTAACTTATGATTCATGATGGCAAAGGACCATGAAAGGCGCTCTATCACAGGAGTGTGTGAATGATGAGATGGGAGGCAGGGTCAGCAGATAAATGAGAGCTGTTTAGTAGATGTCCCCACCGCTAAGACCCTCTCCAAACACTGTAATTTTTCAAATATTAGTTGACATCTCAGAATAGTCACATTCTTACAATTAATGACATGATTGTCTTTGCTGATGCATACACTATTGCAGAAAATGCAGAAGCCAAACAAATTCCGTACTTTGAACACAAGATGGGCCAGCACAACATCACTGAGATACACTAGGCAAAGATGAATAAATATGAAAATACTGAGCCAAATTCAGCTAGCTTAAGTTGGTCTTGGTTAACAGTATTGATTTGTTCCAATTAAAGATCAAGCACATAACCAGAACAAACAATGAAGCAAATTTTACTTCACTAAAAGAAAGCTCTATTTCATGGGTACTATTGTGGAAGATCATAAGCATGGCTAGGAGTCATTATAAGCTTCCTAGTGGAATGCACAAAAGAATACATCTTTTGCATGTAAGAAAATGTTTTTGACACGTGACAAAACAGTTTCAGCACAAACTGGCCTGACCTCAGAACTATACTAAGACTATAGCACGCATAACGTACCATAATGGGAGCACGCATAACATACCTTACTGACGTTATTTGAAACTCGTTTGTTAGCTTCGTATTCTGGAGTTTCAGTCTGCATAAAGTAGATTTGGTCTTTCATGTTTTCAAAGTCTTCCTGGTATTTTCTCTGTTAGTAACAAACAGATAACAATGTATCAAATGCACTTATGTTATAAATCAGACATCCCCAAAGTAGCTTATTTAAGAAAAGAGAAATACCACAAACAGAGCAGGCAAAATTAATCAGTATTTGCCACGTTACCATAAACAGAGGATAAAGCTGTTCATTTCAAGATTTTCTGAAGAATTAACGTACCATACTTATATTTTCTGCATTCATTTTCGCAATTGCAACATCATAGCACGGAGTTTGACTCCACTTGCCTTTGATCTTGTTTTTATAGTCCTCGTGGTAAATAACCTATAATGAAATTAAAAAAAAAAAAAAATTAATCCCTAAGATACAGCTCAATTTTCACTTGGCAGATTTGTTTTTGAAAGCCTTCTTTTTAAAGTTGTTTCACATTTTACATCTGCCTTATAATGACCTTAGCAGTTATTATCAAAAACACCTTGAATGTGATATGGCCTAAGGACTTCAGTATTCAGTTATTTCTCTTAGTACCTTCCCTGACCAAAAAACCCCAATAAATAGGTGAAACAAGTGCTTCTAGAAGACATAATAAGAAATTCTCTCTGTGAGACATCACTAACATATTCCCTTAGTTCTATTTTCTCACTGGTCACATAATACTGGGACATATTACTGCCCTTTGGTTAAGCCAGAATTCATTGTTATTGCTGCTGAAACTTGCTACAAGCAAACCCTTTTAATATATGGATCGCCTGGTATATGTGATTTCTGTAAGACTATCTTCAAGCACATGGAAATCAAGTACCAACTGTTTAAACAGACAGTTCCTGTCTGTCTAACAATAAAACATCTTCCCGAGTTTTGACTCAGTGTTCAAAATGCATTTTCAGCCACAGAGTCTTTGTTAATTATGCCACACAGTTATGGAATTTAATGTTACTTGTTAATTCGGTGTGCCAATCAGGAAATGGTTATCTAAGCTGCCAGACATTTCCACTGATTGGTATCCATGAAGCTAAGAATGCTTGGGATATATACGTGTACAATGGTTTGACACTGAAATGAACACTTAGAATGTATTCTGCGCAGCTGACCTTGGCAACTTTTCAGCACAATGGGGTTATTCCTTGTAAGCAAGTAACTCACTACTCCAAAACCACATATATATTTAAATGTCATTGCTTACATTTAAGAGAACAGCAAAATGGATATTATGTACTATTTTCTCCTGAAAACACAGAAAGTCTAAAGCAGGAGACAAAAAAAAAAAAAAAAGAAAAAAAAAAAGAAGGAGAATGGGAAGTAATGTGTGTATGGTAGAACCAGAAATGTTTTGTGAAAACTAAGTTTTGTGAAAACTAATGTTTTGCCTTTCACCTGAGACTGGGAGGATTTTCTCTGAGACATTTCAGGAAGAAACAAACTGATTTCCACCACTAAAAATCAAAGGGGTCTTCATATGAGCTCTTTTCTTTTGCTTTCCTTTTCTTTAGGTACCTTTTTGCCCCTGTAGCTCCAAAAGCAGGGTTTCTACAGAAAGAGCACTGCATTCTACTCACATCACTCAGCTGCCTTGTCACTTTCTTGGCTTGTTCCACGTCAGGTGGATCTGGCAGAGAAGTATATTTAGATTTTCGTTCATCGTGCCCTTTTTTGTAGACAATCTGAAAACATGAAAGAAGTAAACATTTACAGTAACTACCAATTTAAGCATCAGAACATTTACTTTTAACTCTGCTAAGGCCTACATTAATTCTGTCCACAGCTACTTCAGCATAAACTCTTTCAGTGTATTTCGGAGGACTGCTGAGAAGTCTCTTGATAAGAGACAGTGAAAAAGAATCAGTTCCCTGGGAAAGTTTTCAAGTATATTACTCTGTTGCTCCTGATAAACATGGACTGGTGATTTCTGGACATTTGCAAAATTCATGGAAATCTTTAACTGAGACCTGAAATCCTCAGCTAAAGAGTTCTATGTATCTAAGTATCAGCAAATCACACAGCCTCACAAATTCCTAACTTTTCTTATCAGCATTTTAGAGAGACAGATTTGTAGACCCGCACCAGTGAACTGGGCTTACAGCCAACCCTGAGAGTTTCTCCACACATTTTGAGAGATACTCGAGGTCTTCTTACTGATTACCTCAGAAGATCTTTAATAAATTAATGATACCATTCATTCATAACCCAGCATCAAATTGCCAACATATTTACACTGAGTACATACTTTCCTGTTGAAATAGCACTACGATCAGAGCTATCAGTGCACACCTATGCATTTTTATTTTCTGTTCCATTATGAAGTTTGTATATCTAATCAAAGTCCACCATGAAGTCTACCAAGTTACACTGTAACAGTGACCCAACTGTCAATCAGGCTTTGATACTTACATCACTCAGAGCCTTCTGAGCCTGTGCCACCCTTCTGAGCTCTGGACTGTCATTGTATGGATAGAATAATGTTTTGTCTCCTTCCCAGTCTTCAGTATAGAGTTTCTAAAAAAAACAGGAAAATGCCAGAATATTCATTATGAATTAATCTCTGACGTAGAATGCTTCTTGCACTTCAGCTGCCTAGACCTGGGTTGTTTTTTTTTCTTACCTTACTGAACATTGCTGTGTTTTTTATTGCATTCACAAGCTCTGGAGCATCAGGGGGAAGCAGGTACTTGTCCTTATTCTCCTCCCAGTTCTGTTTATATAATACCTGGAAAGAAAGATCAGCACCTTGGTTACTCTATCACTAGAAAAATATTTATGAATAGTAGTTTCTCATAATATTCATAATATTTATGAATATGTAGTTTATTCACTTATGAATAAACTACCTGCTGTAAAGATTTTTTCAAAGTGAAAGTCTCAAACCAGTGACATTTGAAGACATCAACTGGAAACATTTAAGACTGTCTTTATACTTGCCTTATCAACTTCTCTGCTATCTCTCCCTGTGCTTCTACACTGTCTATAAACATTGCTCTAGTGCCCTGAGCTCAAAACTTTATTCATATCAGTAAGCTCATGAACCACTAATGTTAACAACCCTTCCAGAAAGTCGGAACTCGCTCACCTTGCTCACTTGCTGTGACACCTTCTTTGCATGTTCTATATCCTTGGCCTTTTCATCAACGTGGCAAATAGTTCTAGCAACTTCACCAGCCATGCGGTATTTAACCTAGATTAATGCACAACAAAACACATTTATTCTTACAGCAAAAACTGATAGCTTTTAAAAAAAGCAGTATATTGACATTTTGACACTTAATGCTGTGAACACCCCAAACCTGAATTCAATAAAGCATTTAGGAACTAGTTGTTACTTAGAAATGAAGCCTACGGAAACAAATGGATTTTGTGAATTAACTGAGAAAGAAAATGCAGCTTTGAGGCACTTTCAAGAGCTGCGAATCCAAATTAGAGATAGTGCCCTTCTGTAATCATGGAGTTCTTTCTCAGAGTACTTCCACCCTGTAAAATGAGATAGAGGGATCCCCATGCTATGCAGTACATCCCAATTTCACAGTCCATGACCATGTAAACACTAGCTGTAGTGCCTAAAACCAATATAGCCACATTACCGTGGCAAACCAGCAGCTTGGGCACAAAAATCATCCTAATGCAGTTATACTTCTGCCAGCTTGACAGCAGGCTCAGTCAGCATTAGTGCATCACATTCCTCAAAACATCCTAAGTCAGGAGTGGAGTGGAGTTTAAGGCACACTTTTCTCCTGAACACAGGTTAGGTTAGATGACTACTGTCTCAGCTTTAGGGGTTCCCATTCCTAGGGACTCAACTCTCCCTATTTGCTCTACAAAGAATTAAGAAGCCTTTGTAGGTGGGTTTCAGTTTCCCAGACTGTGAGGTGTATTGCTGAAAGGTGCTGCTTAAAAGAAAGAGGGGAGGATGAGCTGCTTCCAGAACTAGAGGCACTGCAGTGGTGCGGCAATTGCACTTGGCTAGCTTTCAAAGGCAGATCCCTAAGAGTGGGATTCACACAGAGGGGACAACACATCTAGGAAAATCCCATTGTAAATGCCAAGATGTACAGAAGTTCATTTTGCAACACTTGGAGCATCATTTTTTGAGTATCTCTTTAGGAAACGGACGTTCAGTTGCTTTATGAAAACAAAAACATTTAAACACATTTTAAAAACAAAATTCTAGGGTTATTTACCCAGTGGACAACTTAACCTCAAAAAAAAAATCATCAGGTACATCATTCATGATGACTGCAGGACATAGTGTGTGGATGATTGGTGCTGGATGCCCCATCCCTGGAGGTGTTCAAGGCCAGCTTGGATGGAGCTTTGAGAAACTTGGTCTGGTGGAAGGTATCCCTGCCCATGGCAGGGGGATCGGAACCAGATGATCCTTAAGGTCCTTCCCAATCCAAACGATTCTATGATTCTATGATTTTATGAATCTTAAAATTCAATTATATGGGCCATGATCATCTCCCATGCCTGTAACTTCTGATCAGAAATTTTCAAAACTCTTCATGCACAATGAAGCAGGGCTATAATTCAGCTAGAAAGGAACCATCACATCTTCCTTCCTGAAAGCCCTAAATTCCAAGCTACGTCATAGAACTCAAATTTGTCATGTGCTCTGTATTCCTCACTCTTGTAATCTGATAGTTTCTGCTAAAGTTCAGATTGCCTTATCACAATATCATAAAAAAATTATCACTTCTTAGCTAACATTTAAAATTCTGACTCAGTTTGCTTCTTTAGTACTCAGCAAATATTTCTTCTTATGACAATTGTTACCTACCTCACTGAGCTGGTCTTGCACTTTCTTGATTCTCCGAATTTCTGGGGTATCAATTGTGGAAGCATATGGCTTTCCTTTTTCTTTTCTAAATTTTTCTTTGTACTTGTTCTGAAAGAAAGTAATGACAAAGATGATTAAGACATATCCTAAAGTTCTGGCAGAAATGTAAGTAGCAATTATTGATTTAGTTATCTGGTTAGCATAGGAATTTTGGGCAGATTATTGAATAATACCAACTAGCATTACTCAATTACATTTGCAGAGTTATGCTTATTTTAACCAACTGACTTTCTTCCATCTGACACAACAGAAAAAATCCATTTCTACCTTTAGCCTGTTTTAGACCACCTCTAATTGATTATATTCTCATTGGGAGCTTGATATTGGTACGTTTAGTTATTTGTTTCACTGACCAAAGATAAAGAAAATATTGGGGGGGAGGTAGCAGTCCTAGACCTATGATCTCACATAACCCTTAGACAGTGAACACTGGTAGGTAATATACATAAAAATTTAGGAAAAGGGATATGATACCATCTGCAGCTTCGCAGAGCAGTTTTCCATTTCTCACAACATTGTACAGTATTGGTCTACTGAACTTTGATATCCCATACCAGGAATTCAGGAATTTAGGTTGGTGCTTGTTCCTATATACTGTGGACAAGGGTTTTTCTTGGATATATAGAGAGGTATAGAGAAATCTACTATTATAAAAAATACTGAAGTTTGCTATTCAATAGACACTAGTTACCTTCCTTCACTCAGATATCCAAGCCAGTGCAGGAGTCCTATTAACTGACATCTCTGATAATCTTCAGCCATTTGCCTCAAGCTGCTTTTTGTGCCTAACGATTACCTGCTGCACTTAAGCAGGAAATGGGCAAGAAAGGGGGTAATTCAAAGAAGGAAACTTCCTACTTCAGGCAAATAATATTAATACACATCATGAAATGAAGTACAGGAGACAAAATAGTAGCATGAAGGTTTGCAAGAATACCTATTAAATACTTTTAAAGTTGTTGTTCCTCAAGAAATAAGAGATGTGACAAATTACCTCACTGAATAGGTCCTTCATTTTATTACTGTGTTGCAGATAAGGCGTCAAAAACTTAGACGAGTCCACTTTTGTCCGTATTGTCTTCTTTCTGACTGGAGCTGCTGCATCCTCACCAGAAGGTTTTTCACGTTCAACTGTATAGGTGGTAGTTTTAGGACCTGTGAGGTCTGTGCTAACAGTCTCAGTGATCTCAGTGATCACCTGGGAACAAAGAAAAGAATAATTATTTGCTTCACAACTATAAATCACCATTTTACAATAAGCGTTTTTCATCTCTCCTATGTAGTAAAAGGGTGCTCAGTTCTTATCCAGGAACCCCACGCAATACAGAAAATCAGTGATGTTTTTCGTGCTGGGATTACCTACTATACCTAACCCAACCTAAAAAAATCTACAAGGTTTTTGACTGGGTGATTTCTCTATCAAACTCATGTAATTTTCCTCCAGAGGAGCTGGAATAGCGGGGCCCCTGTTGCCTCTGTTCTATATGCACAACTTCCACTCACATCAGGGAAGTTCTCAGGTGGGATCACCAGCTACTAAAACCAAAGTGTAAAAATGTTCTCAGTGCTGAAATTGTGTTGAAGACACATGTCACACCACCAGGGCTCCTAATGATGCTGCTGAAAGTAGTGAAAGCTAGTCAAAGGTGCACATAGTCATTCAAAAAGATTATCTTCTTCTTGCAAAAGGAAAGGAACAGACACGGCAGACAGACAAGATCAAGTCTTCGGGATCTTGTAGTAAGTACACAATGTACCAGCTGACTGAACAAATACCAAGAATCCACCTTTTCTACTAAACTACATCTTCTCACAATCATGGCAGAGACATAGCTGAGATAAATAATCAGTTGATCAGGCATCCATTGGAAATAAGCCCTTAATTAATTTAAATGGTTCAAATACTTGTTTATCAATATATTTGTGTAATAATTGTAATATTAATATTCCAATTAAAAGCTTTTTAAAATTACAACTTAAAAATGTGCTCCAAATTCACCTGAATAAGTGTCAAGTTTTATTTCATATCAATTAGCTTTAAAAAAAAAGCACCTCTAAAAGGGAATGCATGAAGCTCAGATTTCTGATGGCTCTTTGCATTAGTATGAGACAGACCAGAAAATACACCAAGCATTAAACATTATATTGAGAAGTATACAAAACTTAAACTACAAAAGTTTTGTTTCTATGTGAACATTAATTGCATTCCAGTGATGCTGTCCCAAGATGTTACCAGTTTCTTCAGCACCACCACAAGTTTTTCTCTTACAACTCTTTTCAAATATACAAGTGTGCATGTAAGTTTTGGCGCTGAAAGCACTGGAGAGTTTGAAACCTCTCTAGGCGAACACTGTGAACAGCACTACCTCCTGTTAGCTTTATAACAAAACAGTTGTTTATAAAAGTTGTAATATATTTCTAAAACTTGGAGAGGCTTGATCCTGAAAATACAGCATTTTGTGCAAAAAAACCCTTTTATATTCATACGATAACTCAAAGGACCACATGACACTAATGCATTAAGCTACATTTACAGCCGATGGGAAAAGGTCTAACTACATGAGCTAGAAAGACATTTGTACTCATACGTAATTCGTCATTCCACAATATCGTTTTCAAAAACTGATGCAAATCAGACACAGAAATAATCGGTCATGCTATTGACCCCTTTAAATCCAGCCTGGCTACAAATTTTAGAACCCCTGATGAACACAATGGATGAGTTAATCTTAAAAATAGTAAGATGGCAGTCTTCTTTCAGAAATGTCACCCTAGATTACTTGCTCAAACAGTATTAATCAAATCATATTTTATTAAATTAAATATATAGGAAGACTTTGGGAACAGATTCTTTGTTTGGAAGGAAACACATTCACAAAGCGAAACGTTTGTTTCACCGTTTTTGTTTCCACATAAGCCTAAGCCATAAAGAATATTACATGGTAAGATAGCAGAGAGTTGGGTTATATCTATATTATAAGTAGAATTTCAAATTATGGTGACTCAAATATTTGTTACCAGCAACATATAATAAACCTGCAAACCACCACCTTTCAGTGAAAGTACACAAGGTGAAGGGAACACAACTGATACATGTAAACTGGTTTCAAGCAGAATTTTTTATATTCCTCTTCATAAAAAAGGTTAAGTATAATGCATGTCTGTGCCTGTCGTTCATATGTACAGATCTAGTCACATTCAAATCCTCAATAATTCTGTTCATCTTTACCACTAATGATCAGATTCTGTCAATATGTTACCCAAGTAATCTTCTGCCTGTGTTGCTTGTTATTAACATAACCTGTTGTTTCATTTTGTCACCTCATATGCAAACAGCTGCTGGGCAGGAGCAAAGGGAAGATTATCAGCAATCCACAGGGCAGGAAGGGAATTAGCACCGTCCTGTCCTGATGGACACATCCACAACTCCTTCTAATGGAAACCAAAGAGTGGCACACAGGATATTCGGAACAAGCTAGGAGTCCTCTAGATCATCACACAACAGGGTCTTGCAGAGGAAATAAAGTATTAAGAAGCAACTGTTCACTGATATTTGTGTGTTTAATATGAAAAATTAGCCCTCGGAATACAAAAGGCCACTAATTTAGTGTAATGCATTAATTACACGCATATATACAGCACATGCAACATCACAGGGACCTTTACCTCATGTGGTTCGCCCTCCTCAATAACTGTCTCTTCAATGTAGTACTATTAAAGAGAAAAGACATCATTGTTAGGCCAGATCAGAAGAGCAAATTGTAGCCTCTGTTAAGCTGTTTTAAAAACACACTTCTGGAGAAATAGGACTGTAGTTCATAGCTACCTGTGTAATCACATTTGCATCCTTGGTAATTCTGAACATTTGTTCATTTTTTTTCATTAATGATTGGATTTTTTCCCATACATTCCTCAATTAAGCATCCTCCCAAGTAAATAATGAAGGATCATTATCTAATTTTACCCACAAGAGGGAAGACCATGATGAACACACTAAAAGAAAGAATCAGCATTCAAAAAAACAGGATTTTCCAAGTGTTTGGTAATACTCTGAGAGGACTGCGGTAGGTTTCTCTCCCTAAGGCTGCCCTCAGAGTCGTTCCTACTTACAGATCTTTGAAAGACACCAATAATTACTGGCTGCCAGCTAGACTTTGTACTACTGATCACAGTTCTGAGCTCAGCAGCCCCGTCAATTTTCCATTCACTTCAGTGTCTACTTATCTATCCCACATCTCACAACTTTAGCGATAAGAAGACTATGGGAGACTTTCAGATGTCTTCCTAAAGCAGTCAAGGTATGCAACATTCACTGGTCTCCCCTTGTCCATAGCAGCAGTGAACTCATTATAAAAAGCAATGAATTTGGTCAGCCCTGATTTGCCCTTGATAGATCAATGTTCACCGGTCCCCATGACCTTCATATCTTTCACGTATTTAGAAATAGTTTCTAAAAGGGTTTGCTCCGTAGGCTTTCCAAGGACTGAAGTGAGGTTAACCAGCCTGTAGTTCTCCGGATCTTCTTTCATACCCTGAAGATGGGTATGACACCTGTCTTTTTCCAGTCGCCAGCAACATCCTTGCATTGCTATGAGCTTTCAAAGATGACAGCAGCCTTGCAATGTCATCAGCCCGTTCCCTCAGCACCCCTGGACCCATCCCCTCTGCTCCCACTGAACTATGTATATCCCGGTGGGTTAAGTCATGCCTAACTCTGTCTTCCTCTGCTGTGGCTACTACTTCACTCCCATGTCTCTGCACGGAAGCTCAGAGATGTGGATGACCATAGGACAAGCCTTATCAAACCTGAGGCAAAAAAGGCTTCAAGTGCCTCAGCATTTTGCCCGTTCCTTGTCTCTAGCTTCCCTACCCACTGAACTATAGTCCCACACTCTCTTAGCTTTTCTTTTGCTGCTGATGGCACTTGCAGAAATCTTTCTTGCTGTTCTTCACTTCCCTTGCTGGCTTCAACTCCAGCTAAACTTTGCCCATGCATGTAGGAATGGAGTTTATAATGTCTTATGCCTTTATGTTCCTCTCAAGAGGCCTGATCCTGCTTCCACCTCCAGTACACTTCTTTTTTGTGTGTTTGAGCTCAGTCAGGAGCTCCCTGTTCATCCATACCAACATTCTGCTGTGTTTGACTTCTGCACATTGGACTGAACCGTTATTGTGCTCTGAGAAAATTGTATTTGAGGATCACCCAGCTCTCCTGGGCCCCTCTGCCCTCCAGGGCTGTTTCCCATGGGATCTGCCCAACCAGGTCCCCGAACAGGCCTACATCTGCTCTTCTGACATCTGGGATTGTAACTCTGTTTATCTTGCTCACTCCTCTCTGAATCTTCACAGTCTCGTGGTCACTGCAGCCATGGCTGTCCTTGACCTTTGCACAATCCACCAGTTCTTTCAGTATATCAATAGAAAAAGGAAGACTAGGGAAAATGTAGGCCCACTGATGAATGAGATGGGTGCCCTAGTGGTGGAAGACACAGAGAAGGCAGAGTTACTGAATGCCTTCTTTTCTTTGGTCTTCACTGCTAAAGCTGTCCCTCACAAATCCCATACCCTGGAGGCAAGGGGGAATGTCTGGAGACAGGAAGAGTTCCCCTCAGTTGAGGAGGACCGGGTCAGAGACCACTTGGCCAAGCTGGACATTCATAAGTCCATGGGCCCTGATGGGATGCACCCACAAGTGCTGAGGGAGCTGGCAGATGTTATTGCTAGCTCACTCTCCATCATCTTTGAAAGGTCATGGGGAACAGGAGAGGTGCCTGAGGACTGGAGGAAGGCCGACATCACTCCAATCTTCAAAAAAGGCAAGAAGGAAGACCCAGGGGACTACAAACCGGTTAGTCTCACATTGGTCCCTGGGAAGGTAATGGAGCGACTCATTCTGGATGTCATCTCCAAACATGTTGAGGAACAGGAAGTTACTGGAAGTGGTCAACACGGATTTACCAAGGGTAAATCATGTTTGACCAATTTGATGGCCTTCTATGATGTTGTAACTGGTTGGCTGGATGATGGGAGAGCCGTAGATGTCATCTACCCTGACTTCAGTAAGGCTTTTGACACTGTCTCCCATAACATCCTCATTAGGAAGCTGAGGAAGTGTGGGCTAGATGAGGTGACAGCGAGGTGGATTGAGAGCTGGCTGTGTGACAGAACTCAGAGGATTGTGATCAGTGGCCCAGAGTCCAGTTGGAGGCCTGTAACCAGTGGTGTTCCCCAGAGGTCGATACTTGGTCCAATTTTATTCAATATATTCATTAATGACGTGGATGAGGGGACAGAGTGTATCCTCAGCAAATTCACTGATGATACCAAACTGGGAAGGGTGGCTGACTTTCCACAGGGCCGCGCTGCCATCCAGCGTGACCTGGACAGGCTGGAGAGCTGGGCAGAGAGGAACCTCATGAGGTTCAACATAAGCAAGTGCAGGGTCCTGCACCTGGGGAGGAAGAATGCTAGGCACCAGTATAGGATAGGGGTGTACCTGCTGGGAAGTAGTTCTGAGGAGCTGAGGAGAAGGATCTGGGGGTAGATAGTAAATTACCCATGAGCCAGCAATGTGCCCTTGTTGCCAGAAAGGCCAATGGAATCCTGGGCTGCATAGGGAAGAGTGTGACCAGTAAGTCAAGGGAGGTCATTCTCCACCTCTACTCGGCACTGGTGAGGCCACAACTGGAATACTGTGTCCAGTTTTGGGCTCCCCAGTTCAAGAGAGACAGGGAACTGCTGGAAAGAGTCCAGCGTAGGGCAACTAAGATGATTGAGAGATTGGAGCATCTCTCTTATTAGGAAAGGCTGAGAGAGCTGGGACTCTTAGCCTGGAGAAGAGAAGGCTGAGGAGAGAACTTATTATTGCGTACAAGTATCTAAAGGATGGGTTGACGGAGGATGGAGCCAGACTCTTTTCAGTGGTTCCCAGTGAAAACCCGCCTGGATGCAGTCCTGAGGGATGTGCTCTGGGCAGTCCTGCTTTAGCAGGGGAGTGGGGCTGGGTGAGCTCTAGAGGTCCCTTCCAACTCTGAAGATTCTGTGATTCTGTGATTCCAGCAGACACTGGGGCAGTTAAAGCCATCCATAAGCACAAAGGCCGTGCCTGTGAGGCTTCCTCCGGCTGCCTAAAGAAGTTCCTGGGACGCTACATCTACTCTGAGGCTGCAGATCTGCAGGTGGAGCATGGACCTTCCCCCTCCTGCTAGAAACTATGAGCTTCCTGCCTTCTCCATCCTGACGCTCATCCTCCATCACCCATTTAACCAGGGTCTCCAACTAGCACGCCTTCCCTGCCACACGTGGCTCTGCCTCTTGCTTTTCATGAAGGTGCTGTCAACCTCTTCTTCACCTTCCATGCTGCCTGCACACCTCTTCCTTCAGCAACCTGTGGTGCAACTGAGCAACCTGACCAGAACACATCTCCCAAGTGGAGAGGCACCAAGGGTTTCACTCCCTGGCTGGCAGCTTGCCTTCCCCCACAGCCGCCGGGAGCTGGAGGCTCCAGAGTCAGCTCCGACCAGAGCCGCTGTGCAAACACAGAGCCCACCGCCGCCCTGCTCGCCACTTGTCGAGAATAATGTCAGAAATGTCACCC
>NW_009648154.1:360552-381263 GCF_000708025.1 Charadrius vociferus
TGAGAGGAACCGGCCGCGCCGAGGCTTCACCGCCCCGGGGCTTCGCCCTCCGTCTCCCCTTGCTGCTTACTGAAGGAAAAAAACCCACATTTAAAGGTGTTGCTCCATCCTCTGTAGTAACGAGCAGCTATTTTATTCAAAAGGTGCTTAACTTGCCACTGACTTCTGCAAAGGAGAAAATGTAAAATGCGGAGTTTAGCTTTGAAAATCGCCTCAGCAATGATTTGCTCGGGGTCACATGCCAAAACTGTGGGAGCAGAAAGTCCTTTGAATCAAGCCCTAAAAAAAATCTGATTAAAATTTAAGCCCGTTTCCCAGAGCTGTCCCTCAAAGCTGGGTTCACCTAACTAGCCCATACTTTTCAAGCTGTCTCATATTGAGGTGTTTTGAGGCAATTTCTGCTCACTGGCCCCATGCCGTGTTTGACCACCTTCCACAAAGCCCCGAATAACTCAGCAGCAAAGGTTTGTGTGTTTCACTGTGTTTTTTTGCACGTCACAAATGGCTGCAATGTCCAGTGCAGGGTAGTTACTCCAGAGGAAGAAAAAATAGTATCATAAAATCCTCAACATTTTCTCAGCCAGTCATTATTCAGCAATAATTTTCTGCTCTTTCAGAAGATGAATTTCTGATAAAGTTCTTACAGGTGTAAAATCAGGTATTCATATAGAAGTGGAATTCTAGTTAAGAAAACTCTGGAAAGGCTTACACTGCCTTAAAATTGTACCAGATGCTATTGTTCCTGTTTTATTAAACTTCTCACTATGAACTTCCCTCACTTGAGGGAAGCTGCTGAAGCAGCACTGCCTCGGTCTGTCCTAGGGATGCAGTTACAGGAAAGCGGTCATTGAAAATTAAAAACAAAGAATGAAACAGCTGTGTAGACAAAAAGCCCAACATACCACAATTCCAGCATCAACAAATAAACATTGTCAGGAAATAAATATACGCTTTGTTACAGAGAGCATATAATGCTCAGGAAACATAACGGCAATTACAAGTAACAACGTAATAGGAAACTTAATGAAGGACTGGTGTCTATGTAACTAGGTGGTCGAGGTCTTTAAAATAGACTTTTTGAGTGGTAACGCTTATTTTACAAAACACATTTAACTAATTCAAATGGCAAACCATTTCACTTTACTTCATTCACTGCTTGAAATGTATAAAGTCGTCAGTCAGGGCTCAGTGCTGTCACGCTGCCCGAAATCAACAGTCCATTGAATATAGCGTGGAGATAATGCGTTGTGGGATGTCTGCATTTGTACTATCTTCTTCTTTTCTTCTAACAAATACTGAGCAAATTGTTATAATCACTTGTGTACTTCATAACACATAATTTAATTTCAGAATAGTAACAACGCAACAGGTAAGACCACGCTGTTTGTTAACCTTGTATACCCTTTCAATAGCGAAGTTATTATTCCAATGGCACTTGCTCATAATAGTAGGTTCCCCAGTTCCGGGGGATTCTTTTAATCAAATTGCTGAGCCTAAATAATTGAGCATATAGCTGTGAGTTTAAATTACCTATCGGCAAGTTAATCCCTGATGCAACTCCACTGACATCTACAGGTTTAAATCTAGCTCCATCTCTGCAGCTTCTAAGCCCAAATCCGTGAACAGTACCTTGGTGGCACAGAACTGCTGCATTGCTGCATTGCAGTGGGCACAGAGGTGAGGCTAGAAAGTGGCTTCCAAAGTCATCCTCTCTGGCATGGGTTGGATGACAGAGGGCAAGCCAGGAGGGAAAAGAGATGGCCCACTGCATCTATAATTACTCAGAAGAGTAACCACAAAACCTCGCAATGGGGGTGTGGGATGGTTACAATCCTTATTTAAACAGAGAAACCATGAGAGGGACCAGAAGGATTTTGCTCCACTGTTGTTTTTTACTGATCAAACCATTTAATAGGTATCTGTCCATACCCTAATCTTCAGAGGGCAAACAGCAAGTAACTGTCTATGTTCATGAGCAACATCTCATTAAAGTGATTAACGTATTCATTCACAAGGCAGGGAACAAAAGTTTCTACTCTCAGATTTTATTCTTACCTCCACAACTTCCTCATACTCTTCTTCCTCCATTTTGAGGGTATTCTTCTGTCTCTCCCCCACTCACTGGTCACGCAGCAGATGAAAGAGTGAATATACAGTATTAGCCCAAGACTGAAAGCACTATGAAAAGCTACTGGTCAAGTTCATACTAACCTGGGTCACAGTTAGTAACTAGTCAGATTATTACAATGTTGTTGGCTAATTAGTGAAAGAACTTGAACAGCAGAGAGAACTAAAGTTGGGATCTGGCATTACTTTGTTTCTGACTATTACGGGAAAGAATTGCATTGAGTTTCAAACATACTGATATAAGTTACAATTTTGGACAAATACTTTATTCTAATAGCTGTAACACGAATACTGGAATGCAATGAAAATAAAAAAGAAAAAAATCAGAGGAAGAGATTCTGTGAAGTATGACTTGATTTTTTTCATTACAGCAAAATGATTTGAAGAATTTTTCTTTTTTCTGTGACTATATTCTATACGATTCCATCATATTATTCAACCTCCTGTTTGAATGGGATCTTTATCTGTATATTCTACTATATTAATTCACAAGTAAAAGCATAATGTAGAAAATGATTGTAAATATTCTTTTTAAGTGACCTTAGGTTAATGAGGCAATTTCTATCTTCCCAGCATTAGCCTCTATAGATACTCGTTTTTTGGGGGGTTTGGTTGGGTTTTGTTTTTTTTTTTTAGCTCTTGTGGCTTTTTTCTCTCTATCTTTTCAGACCTGGAAAATATAAAAATCCATACAGTTGGCTGAATTACAAAGTACCGATTACTGTCAAAACCTTTAAACGAATTAATTAACTCAATGATTTTGCTATGAGGCAAAGCTACAATTTTCCACCAGAGACTACAGCCCTGTTTCTAATGTTGGTAGGGGATGAGGCTTTGGAACAGCTGTTCCTGAGTCCAAAGATATTTGCCGTGTAAGCTAATACTACCAAATGACGGGGTGGTTTTGTTTAGCTGGCTAAACTGCAATTCCTTCTGAGGCAAGTGAAGTCTAGTAATGCAGGTTAAATATAGGAACATAGAATACTGTCCCTTTTTAGTTCCAATGTGTTGAGAAAAATTAGCCAAAAAAATCAGTTTGTTAAGCCAGAATGTTAACTATTAAAATAAATTAAGAATAACTCAATTTATAAGCAGTGTGGTGTGTGAAGAAGTAGGCCAAACTTTATGAATAAACCCAAGAAGTAGGGATTGCATAGAAGGATACAATCTATACAAACTGTCACTAGCATAACCTTCAGTTACACTTCCAAAACACAGTTCCAGGTCCTTTCCTCTTACTGCAATTTGCAACTAGTCGTCCAGACAGAAAATCTGACTTCCATGGGCAAGGCATGACAACTAGTCCCCCAAAAAATACAGAATTGGGAAAGAGCTCAAGATCTTATTGTAAGGAAAAAAAGTCAAATGTGATTAAAATGTTCTTACCAGCAACATGTAGTAAATATCCTTAGGAGCAAAGCCTCTCCAGTCTTCCCTCCGGAGCAGCACTGGGCGAGAGCAAGCCTGGTGCATCGGCTCCTAATTACGCATGTGGCTAGCACAGCCAATCTGGCTCCAACCCGCTCGAGTTTCAGCCCTAAATATACTTGGTGACCCCGGAGGAGGCCACCTGTTCTCAGCAACATGAAGGAAAAGGGAGCTGGGCACTTCTGCGCTCCCGAGGAAACCCAAAACACACCAGAGCTCCACTGAACTTCACCAGGTCTCTGCTGAAATGGATCCCTAGGCAAATCCAAGGGAGCACTCAAATGGAAAAACACACGCACATTTTCTTCTTTCAGAGATGGTAATAATAATAATAACGATGATGATGATGATGTATTTGAATTGAAAAAGACAATTTCATTCCTATATTGTAGCTGAATCAAAACTATCCAAATTCAAGAATCTCTGAACTTCAGAGAAAGGAGAGAGGAGTCTGGACTTCAAACAAAAATTTTAGTATAAGGCTGCCTTTCATTTCATCCTTAAGTATCCCTGAAGTGCTTTATCAACTAAACTTGATGCAAATCACGTGCCAATTGTTTTATCACATCTTATGAAATGTTACATAGCTGAACACATAGACCCAGGAACACGTGAAAAATGACTATTTGCAAGGAAAAAACTTGCAAGGAACCTGATTAACAGTCAATGTGCCCGGTGAAGAAAGACTAAGAACACAGGATAAACAGATTAAGCCCCAGGGGAGCAATTCTAATGCACAAAGTATTTTGGGAGGTCAAGAATTACATGACGTATGGAGTAGAATCACGGTGATGATAACAGAAGTGACCTTTTAGGTCATCTAGTCATCTCACTTTATAGGATTGGCTTTAGTTCTTCAAGGATGTGCATTTAAAAGCCAATATCAACAATGATCTCTTTTCATATACTATATCACATAATTCAGTAAATGATTGTTAGGAGCCCTTGAGAGACATCTTCTTGTTCCTTAATTCTTTCCAGAAGTTAATATTTATATCCAGATGAAATATCATATCTCATACACTACTGCCAACTATTTTATACTCTGCACAGAGCTGTAGATCCTTTCCTTTCTCCTTTAGGCAAGCTATATGCCTTCAATTACTTAGCATTTTGCTTTACTAGGCCATCCCTCCACTTTTAATCTTATTTGTTTATTTAAAAGTCCTTCAATTTCTTAACATCTGAAGATGTCCAGAAATTAGTAGAGCATGAATGGAGTCTCACAAGAGCAATGTCAGCTTAAGCTTCTGCTCTCCAATCCAGATCCTGTGTGTGTGCATTCCAGAAATAACTCACAGAGTCACCGAGTACTGCTTTTCAGTTGATTGGATGCATAATTTGACATCTACATAAGGGATGACAAACCTTTATGTAGTGAAGGGCCAATTTTTTTTATTAAATATGTAATTCATTATTGTCGCTTCCAGCTCGAACCTCTGGTGATGTCAAAATTACCGCCATGGCTGGTGACTCACCATCCCCTGTCTTGGTTCTTTTCAGCAAGTCTGGGTTCAAGGCCTCTTTTCAGACTTAACAGTTGTACTTTACGTTGCTCTTCCTGTAAATGGCAATCCCCAGAGTCACTGCTACAATATTGGATATTATTATGCCTCATTACAATCACCTGATTTAAATCAGGTTTACTAGGTCAAAGTAAGCTTGTATTCCTCTGGCCCTGATGGTTATTCTGACAAAATTAGCAAGGATTTTCAAATGGGATGCAATTTTCTGTGCAGTTCTCTTGCAAGTTCCTGCAAACGATCTCTCCCTTAGTGATACACTCTGCAACTCCTAGGTTACTAGAACATCACCTTCAGATTCTTTTACAGTGCTCTTTAATATATCTTATTTAGAAAGACACCAAACAAGGCCAAAATTACATGCAGGATGCAGGTACTGCTTTTTCTGAAATACATCTGTCTTTGGCATGAAACATGGCAGATCTTTAGCAGACAGTTCAGGACTGGAAGCGAAGCATGGAATAACCCATCACAATTACAGAAGGGCTTTGAGAACCAAAAGCATTATTGCTGAAATGAAAAGTTAGACAGAACATAACATGAAGAGGGGAGGAGAACGCTCTTAAACAAAAGGCTGCCAGCAAATCTTTCAACTCTTACATTTTCTGCTTTGCTCCTTCAGCTCCAAATCTCAGGGAACAACTGTGACAAAACTATCACTACTAGCTTCATTTTTGCTTAAGACTGAAAAAAACCAACCAGTACATTTTCTGTGATTTCTTCTCAAGTCCACAGTTGCCTTTTATTGCTGAAAATTTAGTGTTCACTTCCTTAAGTGCTTTTATCTACATACAACACATACCAATAAATGGCTTTTTACACACCTGCCTATATATAAGTTGTTATATATTTATATATAATACCGAAACACATGCACACACACATATCTTCACATATGTCTATACATTTGTCTTCACTGTGGAAATAAACTGTCATGCTCATTGTTACATTTCATAACATTCACTTCTTAGGACCGTTAGAACATCAATGATACATATTCGTATCGAAACATCAGCAAGTATTGCACGCTGAAGTAGACCATGCATGAGGTAAATGGAATACTAAAGGTTAATATTCCTTTAATATTTTTTAATTGCTTTATTGTGAAAATTTGTGTCTGTGACTTGGATTTCAAGTCACTGTCTGCTGGAATATTCTGAGAATACCAACTGGACTTTCTGGGGGAAATGAGGAAAATTCTGTTGTAGATGGCAGCCTGGCAGGTCTGACACAGGTTAGCACACCAGACCAGATTGTTTTATCCACAGTACGTAAATATGCTTATGCTCAGCAGTTTTGAAGTAAAAAGACAGTACAGTGCAAGATGACTAAGGTAGAGGAAGATGTTGTTTTGCACTTAAATGGCCCAAAATTTTAAAGCAGAAAATATTTTCTTATACTTAACTTTTAAAAATATTGTCCTATTTATCAAACAGTAACCACTCAGGGCAGGGGGAAGGGAAGAAAATAACATGTGACCTTCTCTAGATTTATTTAGAAGATATATAATACAAGGACTATGAAACAGCAGCCTACGTTTACTCATTCCCCTAACCCACACAGCACTCACATACAACAACTCGCTGCTTTTTTTCTAGAACTGCACATTGTTCATTTTGGGAGGCAGTCTTCCACCTATGAAAAATATGTAATTTATTCCTGGAGCCTGATCAATATCGAGGGCAAAATATAGAGGATCAGTATGTAAGGGCCAAAGGACGGCCACACTGTAACCTCCTCGCTCTCAAAAGACAGAACTGTTACAGAAATTTAGTTTTCTACAACCTCCCCCCCAGCTACCAACATTTGTGTATTGTCTTGATAATTCATTCCCTTTCTTGTATAGTCCATCTCTGTCTAGGTCCCAAGGTAGAGTTTGGAAGAATTTTAATAAGCCAAGGCCAGATCCCACATCATGAAACCCAGGCAGTACGTATCATGGAACTGCAAGCACGCAATTGCTTCTTGAAGAAGACAACTTCAAGGCTCAAGGGACTTTCTATCCATCCTCGCATCTGTTTGACTGAAAAATCACACAGGAAATCTGTTGTGCCAGAGATTACACTGGCTTCTCCGTGTCTTGCCCTTTGTGTGGATAAACTTAATGACATCATGGGTACTATATTTAACCTCCTGAGGTAATCAGTAGACCGCCTGGACTTAACAAGCATTGTATCATTGTAAAAGGACATATTTTAATACATATTTGTGTTATTGTGTCTATTTTTTAACTACCATTATTAAGTTACTTCTCATTCTTTTTGACATTGCTTTCTGCTTAACAGATTTTGCACAGGAAAGCTAGAAAGAAAAATAAATCTCGTACTTCAGCATTTACAGGCTCTCACCTAAGCTAATCACATGTCCAAGATTTTCCTTTAGAGTACGGTCGCCATCAAAAGTCTAAAAATGCACTGGAGCCTGTAAGCCATGAAATGTCGTTTGCTTATAATATACAATCTGCAAGACAGAAAAATATCAAGAAGCCTTAAATGTGAAAGCCATTTTGTCTGGGAGGAAAGCATAACTGAAGAGCACAACATAGCTTCAGAGCCCTAAAATGAAAGGAATTCTTGTTAGATAAGCTGTTACCAGCCTCTGCCGGGAGGCCCACGAGCTATATTTGTATTTGCGCTCCAGGGATCCAAACACTAGGGGAACCAGGTGTAGAAAACACGAGTCATAGAAATTCCGCTAATAATGAAAAAGGGAGCAAAAAAGGGAATTAGGTAAGTGTTTTCCCTCGCCATACTGTTCTTATAAGTGCTTACTGTTATCCACTATGTATTGTATGTTCCTAAGTGGGAGAGAGTCCTCTAAGTAGGTGGGGAATGAACCATGACCTATGACAAGTTGCAGTAATCACATCAGGAGGGTGCCAGCACAATTTAAAGACACTCATGCTTGCATGAACATGGTAGTAGACCATTATCTTGCATTTTCTCCCAAAGAACATTTACCAGATTGAGACCCCCGTACAGGCTTGACTGTACCTGGTTTCTAGATCCCACGTGGACTTGATGATGAAGTCAGGAGCAAAGGTACTCATCGACACCAGGACTGCAATATCTAAGGGACGTTCGCCCAATTTAGGGAACCTCAGTGGATTTGGCTTGCTGCAGTGTTAGAAGCATCTGAGGAAACCATTTTCAGGAACCCAGTAATGAATCTGTATGTCACTTACATTGGCAGTGTAGTGTTGATTGAGCAAAGAACTATATGCACTTTGAAGACATGCCATCCATCTCTGCAATTTCGGTAACTGTCCTGCAGCCTAGTAACTAAGACATGGTTTTAAGCGTACAAGCAAAGGAAAAGGCATGCTCTCCTAGGACTATGGGTCTTTATTTCTCAGTATCTGCCTTATTTTTCTTCCTGCTAATTATCATGCAGTGAAAGTGGCATATCATTTTAGAAGTGTGCAAAAGCCACATCACAAGAACTTCAGCTACATTCGAGGAAAAGAAAAGCTTACACAAGTAAGGCGAACTTGTGCATTTTTAATGGTCCAACTGAGCTTTCCCTTCATAAGCTGCAGGTGCAGATGCAGAATTGACAGATGAGGATATGAAACATAACAACGGGTTTCTCTTTTTAAAAAATTCAGGTGCAGTCTATACTGGAGTCACGTGCAAACATCTCTCATAATCGTTTTGAAACTACTAAGAAGATTTATTAGCGTATGAAACTGTGAGGCATGGGTGGAAGCCTGACTGTTCAAAATCTGACAGGATTTCAGATATGGGATAGATTTCAGGACATCCAAAATGCATATGATTTTGATGTGCGGTTGACAGAGGCGGCTTTGAGAAGAGAGGTTCTTCTAGAGGTATCTTACCTGGTGCCGAGATGGCATCCACGGCAGCAGGCAGCCAGGCTGACCTGTTGGAACAGTTGACCTATGGGATGGTTTGACTGTGAGGAGCCACTTCGGCAGTGGGAGTAGGCAGATTTTGGTCTGATGTATAGAAATATTGTGGGAAGTGGGGGGAATTTTTTTTTTTTTTAAACAAAAAAATACAAAGTGAAGGGCTTGGTTAGACAAATGCAAGTGATTGCCTTAGAATTATATCTAGATAGATAGATAGATAGATATGTATATTATCACGAGACCTGCCTTTATGATATGAGAGCTGGCAGTACAATAAGTCAAACTTCTTTTTTTTCTGTATGAAAACAGGCGAGGAGTACATGCATTGTCAGGGGTTGGGTCTTGGTGTAGGAATGAAAATTTCCATCTGAGAAAGAATTTAACTGTTTAAACTATGGATAATCCTTGGAACTGCCAAGTTGCATCGCACTGAGGAGTAACCCTCCCAGTCTGTGCATGGCATACCTCTAGCCCCCAGCCACTGAACCACCAGCACCGAGTCCCTGCCCACAGGCTGTAAAACCATCTACAGCTACAGCCATCGGCCGTGTCTGAACCACCATGTCCGTGTCCCCATGTCCCAAAGCTCTGAGGCATTTGAGAACCTGAATATGACAATGTCATAGACTCACTGTTTTGTGATGATTCCTGAACACAGGAGGCAAGTCAGTATCTAATGATGAATGGTTTCCTAGTTAATTAACAGTTGACTAACTCACTGGAAATATATAAAAATACAAAATGAAAAAAGCTTCTTCCCTTCATTCTGTTCTCTGGAATCAGAAATGCTAGAATCAATGCCTATGTATTTGTAAGATTAATAAGGTCATTTTTTTTATACCGCAGATGCATTTTCTTATTCTTGTTAGGTTATCCAGCCAATTGAGACAAATATTTGCAAAAATTATTTTTTTAAATGGAAGTACCATACAAATGTGGTTTTTTTAGGAATGGCTACATGCTCTAACAGGATGAACTTCACTTTTTACTTTGGTGCTGCTTATCCTCTTTCTTAAAGTATTAATAGAAAATATTAGATCATAACAAATAATATACTCAGAGGCCATGCAATCAAAATGCCATGAGTAAATCATCTCCAGCGTCTTATTTGCGTGTTTATTTTTTGATACTGACAGGTTAATACAGGGTGAGTAGCAGCGCAAGCCAGTAGCTGTATGGTATGTAAGCCAACCAATACGTATACTGCCATGAGTCAAAAAGACTTTGCTGGAAGAGGAGGAAAGAAAGAAATATTGGTGTGAAACCAAAATTCATTTCACGCTTCCTGATGTTTCTTCCTGATGTTTCTGGACAGAGAAGAAACTGTCATCTCACGGATCAAATTGTTGGGTTAGGAAATCTGTCTACATGATAAGCTTCTGTTTACTGTCCCCCCTCCCCCTCTTAGTGAGACCGCAATCACTGCTTTTTTCTGTCAGGTCCAAGCTGCAAAATCAAATCCAAATAAACAACCTGGTGCTTGATGGTCTTTGCATATAGAACTGAAGTTTTTAGTACAGAACAGCATTAGGGAAAAAAAAAAAAAATCACTGAAGTGTTTCACTTCCCTCGTCATCTTACATTTTAGGTAACTCACATTCAAGCAGCATTCAAAATCACACCATACTGCTCCAGATAGAATATTATTTGCACTCACAGGGAAACACATACACACGGACATGTTGTTTGCTTGCTGCAGGTACATCTCCTCAAAACCATATACCAACTACAGTTCGCACACAGAATATTTGCTTTCTTTCTCCATTCATGCAAATCTCACATGGTCACCTCTGTTAGTGTCCAGCTGGGATATTTCAAACATTGAATCAAGAGAGGATTCAAAGGGGGGAAAAACAAACAAACAAACAAACCCAAACTGAAAAGAATATGAACAAGATGCCAAATATTTGATTATGAGATATCATGAAGCAAAGAGAAATCAGATGAACAAATGCATCTCAACCTAACTCTCCAACTAGTTGTAGAAACTTAAAAATTAGGATGATTTTAAAAAAAACCCCACACCTGAAGATATAAGAATCACAGTGTAAAAGCTACCACATATTGCCACAAGATATTTACACATAATCAACAGCCGCCAGCAGCCTTGTTCTGTTGTTTTTTCCCAACTGAATCTGGTCATTGGCATGAGGGGTAGTCCTCCTCACATGACAGCGTCTGTCACAGCCTCCACTGTTCTTTACTTAGGTCCTTTGAGACTCTTAAAAGAAAACATTTATCAACAAGATGATGTCAAACAGCCTAATTTATCTCTCCTACTAATGTTCCCAGGACAGCAACAGGGTTTTTCACATAGGCACTGAGCAGAAAGAAGATACGTCGAAGGAAGATTTCTTCAAGTATACAAAGCCAGCTCTGATTGTATTGATCAGATTTCCTAACACGAGTTTATGGGGTAAGCTTAGATACAGCACACAACTTTCATCTGTAAGTCAAAATTTCTAGTTTTCAGAATATTAAGTTAGTATAAACTAGGAAAGGAAGGGGAGGTTCTTTTTCCATCTTTTCTTTTTCCTTCTATTTATAAGATAAATAAACTTTTATATTTTTAGAACAGAGGTACAAATATCAGCTGTAAATGCCAGCGAAAAGCCATGACTGGCAGCCAGAATTGCAGTTCTTATCCTGTCGCCAACACTTATCCCTTTGGAGAAGTCTCTGCCTTACTGCTGTGCAGCGAAGATAACACAGATCTTTTATCTTTTGACAAACTTTTTCATTATTATTACCATTGTTGCAAATCATTAGCTTATAGCAACTATGGTGAGAGTTGCAGATGTTATCTTACAGGCAGCGTGATCTATAGGTCTACAGGTCTCCTCTGCGGGGACAGAGATCTTCTAGAGTCAGGCAGGTCCATGATCAGCAAGTAAGGCCTATCCCCTTCACAGCACTTGGCATGAAAATGGTGGGATGAGGACGACAGTACAGCCCGACTTTTTGGTGCCTACTGCTTCTTGGCAAGGATGGTCCTTTTTCCTTTCACTCCCTAAGGTGGGTTATTGTTGCAGTTATGCTGAAGGAAGAAAGGTAGTATCTCCTTGGTGGTCCACCTCAGAGGAGTGCACAAGAACTGTCCCACCTCAGTACTCAGAATGCTGCTGGCTGTTATGACATGGTCCAGTTTTCTCATAACATGCCAGTTTAATTTTGCCTCAGCATTTCAAACCTAGTTTCCCTATACATGCATTCTCCCCCCAGCTTCTCTCTGAACTCAGCGGAGCCTTACCATGAATTTAGAGGCACAGTTGTTGTGGTTTCCTATGGAACTGAAACAATGTATTGAGAAATCATAAGCCAGTCCAGGTTCATTTATATCCCACTCCATCTTCAGATCATTTAATAAGTCTTCACATTAAGTCCGCTATTTCTAACAAAGCTTGGCAGCAGAAAAGTTTCATGTGCTTTGAACAGCATCGCCAGCTTTCCACATCACCCCAACAGTAACCAATAAATGGATGGATAAACACAGCTGGAACATAAAGGCATTCCCTGTCGTAAACCACTTGGGATGAAGGGACGGGGCTGAACCCATGCTTTACCTTCTGCAAAAAACATGACCAGTCCTTTAATTCTGAAATCACTTCTGCTGCCTTTTTCAGTTCAACAACAATTGCACTGATATTACTGAAAGGCATTCATACCCGATGTGAGAACAGAGGGAATAAATCAAATATTTACTCCTTAAGGCCCCATACCTTTTTTTCACCAAGGATGTGCTTTCTTCCAAAAAGGGAACAAACTATGAATAGAAAGGTGTGATTGAGATAAGTCCTTTTAACTTTTCTTTTCTTGGGCAAAAGAAGAGTGCTATTATCAGTCTTCCTTATGGCATCTCACCATTCCAAGGGTTTTTCGAACTCATGCAGGGCTCACTTGTAAAGCTTCTAGTAAGATGGCGTCATGCACTGCCACTTGAGCCCTCTCCCTCTGAACCCCTCTGACTATCGCAAACTACTTCCCGCAGTAAATGGAAAAGCAAACATGCAATGCAGAAGAGATGTGGGCTTCTAAAAGATTCGTCCCAGGGCAAGATCACACAAGCTGCTAGAAAAGGTCAAGATTTAGATCACAGCTCAATGAGTGTACTCAAGAAGTACCATAATACCTAAATCTCTCCATCGGTATACAATCCATGTGGCTGTAGTCTTCTTGACCTGCAGGATGCTGATTAAGTAATGGGCTAAAGTGCACATATCCAACTTTCAATGTTATAGACTTTAGCAAACTGTAACCTGTGCCTGAGAGCCATTTTTGGGGCGGGGGGGGCGGAATTTCTCCCTTTTGCTCAGCTCATTTAAATGGAACGTATTTATATGAAAGGTTACTAACACCTCCAACTGCAAAACGAGGGGGAAAGATTGCAACGTGCTTATCATTCCTAACTTACATTGCTGAAATTGTATCTCATATCCTGAAATACAATCTGCAGTAGTCCATAAAATATTAAGACTACTCGCTAGTTGTGGCCAGTCATACTTTGCAGAAGCAGTTCCCGGTGGCAGAATGCTCCATGAAAGGTCATTAACACAACAGAAAGGTCATTAACACAACAGCCACCATGAGAAATTCTTCTCTGGACTATTATTAACAGTGCTAACCAGCCACGAGGAATCTGCCGTTGCTCCTGTTGCTCGGCTCTGCGCTGGCACTAGACAATAAGATAGGCACTTCATTACTGAAGTCAATAAAGCGACATTTAATTGCAATGAGGAACGATACCATCGCAAATAAAATCCTCTAACTCATTTGGCATTACGCCATCCTGTCCTAAGAGCAGTATCCTCACTGGTATAATTCGCAGGAGCTCATGAGCTAACATAAACTTCTGCAAAATGAAGTCCTCCCATTGATGTTCCCTCGGTGACATAAATGAGGACCTCACCCGAATAACTCACACCGAGGACAGAACAAAAAGAAACAACCAGGAAAGTACAAATTATAAGACTGAAATTCAGCCCCTGGGGAATTATTTATTTTCTTCACCCTTACATTAGACAGCCTTTTTCAGCACTGGGTGTCACACCATCAGAATAATAACTATAGGCCCTTAACTCTTCTCATGTCCATCTGCTCACCCCCTGCCAAAAGGGCTGTAGATGCCACAGAGCCCCCTGGGCCCTCCCAACGCACACGTGTGGAGTACAGTCCCACTTGTCTCCTGTACGGATCTTTTCACATTGTCTCATTCATCTGTCAAAAATGACTCAGACGTCTCAATGCGTTTTTTTTCCTCTACAATAAGGGAGCAAGGGGGAGGAAAACTTATTTCGTTAAATAGTTTTCATTTCAATGAGTCTGGCAGACTTTCAGCTCATTTCCTTGAAAACGATTCCATGGGATGCTAAACTCCTGATGACTTCATGGCGCTTTTTATAAAGCAACATAATGGTGGTGGATGGACAGAAGCAGCTGCAGAATTACCCCGGCTATGGCAAAGATGCCCTGAGCCCGGTGGCCTCCGGCAGCCCACCGCCCCGGCGGTGCCTTATCGCACCCAGCAGTGACCAGTTGCAAAGTGTGTCCTTGTCACCCCGGGGTGGGGGGGCAGGTTAGCATCACCCTGTGCGGGACACGCTGGTTTTCAGGGAAGGAGACGACTTACCTTGAATTTGGGAATGTCTCGTGACAGATCTTGCTATACTTGAGCACGTTCTCAGGCTATGCTCGTTAGGGTTATTGAAGGATGTGATGGATGTTCTCAGGCTATGCTCGTTAGGGTTATTGAAGGATGGGATGGTTTAGTGCTGTCATTCACTTCACAGTCGGAAAACTGAGCGCAGTGACATAACACAGGTTATGGGGTTCCATCAAGTTTGAGCACTTTTTGCTACAGCACGTCATCTTTGGCGTTAGTCGGTGCATGCTCCTCTTCCGTCGGATTGCAAAGGATGTGAACAAAAGCCTAAATACCAAGTCACTGGCAATCCAGCAACGCCGGGACAATAAGTGCCGTTCCACCAGTGGGGCGCAGGCAGCTCGGCAGCCCCCGCCGGTCCTGAGAGTCGCCGCCGGTCTGGGGCTGGATCCGGCCCGTGGCAGGTCAAGAGTGTTGGAAATACACTGTTCAGAATATTGTGTTGAAATGTACAGGAAAGATTGAAAAGCCATCTAACTCTCGCAGAAGTGTTTTTAGTCCACACAGTTCTGAGCAGCAAACACGGAACAAATATTTCTGTTTAGTTTGTTAAATTTTCTTGGATTTGACACTGAAAAGCAAGTAAATTATTTTCAGGTTTGAATGGAGTCGTTCCTACACTGAAACTGTCTGTTGAATGCAAAACCTGTCCATTTAAAAACAACCCGTCTCCTTCACCCTTTAAAAATACCAGAAAACATGTTGATTTCAAATTTAGTGAAGAAAGACATTTTTTTGAAAAGCAGAAACAAGATAGACTAAAGCAAGACTAAAGACAGCAAGGTCCTGCTCGTGGGTTGGGGCAATCCCCAGCACAAATGCAGGCTGGGTGGGGAATGGCTGGAGAGCAGCCCTGAGGAGAAGGACCTGGGGGTGTTGGTGGGTGAGAAGCTCAACGTGAGCCACCAACGCACGATTGCAGCCCAGAAGGGCAACTGCATCCCGGGCTGCATCCCCAGCAGCGTGGCCAGCAGGGCGAGGGGGGATTGTGCCCCTCTGCTGCGCTCTGCTCTGGGGAGACCCCCCTGCAGTGCTGCCTCCAGCTCGGGGGAGGACAGGCTGGGAGAGTTGGGGGGGTTCAGCCTGGAGAAGAGAAGGTGCAAAAGGGGAGACCTCAGAGCCCCTTCCAGTGCCTAAAGGGGCTCCAGGAGAGCTGGGGGGGGACTCTGGATCAGGGAGGGGAGCCATAGGATGAGGGGGAATGGCTTCAAACTGGAAGAAGGAAGATTTAGATGAGATATCAGGAAGAAATTCCTTCCTGTGCAGGTGGTGATCCCCTGGGGCAGGTTGCCCCGAGAAGCTGTGGCTGCCCCATCCCTGGAGGTGTTCAAGGCCAGGTTGGACAGGGCTTGGAGCAACCTGGGCTGGGGGGAGGTGTCCCCGCCCAGGGCAGGGGGTGGAACGAGATGGTCTTTAAGGTCCCTTCCAACCCAAAGCATTCTATGATTCTATGATAAAGACAAACAAAAAGCTTTCAGGATCTCCATCAGATTGCCAACAGTGATATACACCTTTCAGTGAGGACTCTGTTATTAGCCCTCATTTTAAAAGATGTTTATCTAATTACCAGTGAAATCCATTGGAGTTAAGCAGCTACTTGTCATTAGAGACCTGGGCTCCAAATGTCTAACTCCCACATGGGCAACTTATTTTAGCACTATAGTCTTTACCCTTCAGTGATGATGACGGTTTAAGTTTTTTCTCTCCTGGGCTGCTTATTGCAGACACCGAAGGTGATTCCCCATGTGCCAGCACAACCGACCACTCAAATGACTCCGGTGACAGATGCTGCAGTGAGCTGAGTGAAGCAGAAGAGGTTCCCGGGTGATAACTGAGGGCAGGGACATAAGCGGGGAGAGCCGGGTGCGGAGGAAGCATCACAGGCACCGGAAGAAATCCCCGTAAAATCCCCATAGGGCTGTCTTCACGAAAAGATATAAAATAAATATAGTAATAAGATAAAAGATATAAAAACTAACTTGAGTAAGGGGTTACTGCTCTTCAAAACAGATCATTAAATTACTCTGTGACATTGTCAGCATTTATTTGGGCTAAGAGGTGACCGGGTTTTTAGCAGCACATTCAACTGATGAGTTAGAGGAAAGATGATAAGTCTACAAAACCGGGATTGGCACAGGGGAGACCAGACAGGGATAACTCTGTTTTTGTAATGCAGAGCCAGCTGAAATCCATTCGGCTCCAGCTCTAGAGTGAAACCCAGGAGCTCGGAAAATCAGTTACAAAAACTCCAGCATGAGCAGGATTTCCACCCCGAACGCTTAACAGCGAGACAAAAAGCTGAAAGTGCAGCTGGACTGACGAGTGAGCCCATGTAATTCAAAGCTTAAGTTTTAATAGATTAAGAGAGGAGTTTGGGGAAGTTAATTGTGCTCTAACTTTCATTCATGTTAAATCAGAATAAACTGGTTTTACACACGAATACCTGAAGGACTAAAAACCTAGTTTTGTTTAATGTCAAGCTGAGTAAATTTGAAGTTCAGTGTATGTTATAATCTTTACTCCAGATGACAAAAATACAGGCTGCCACAGCTGCTTCCTTAAGACAACAGCTCTAAACGCATCATTTTCTAAGGGAAGACCAATAGCAGTGGCTTTATGGTCTTTAAAGTATTCCAGTCATAGAAACACCCTATTCCTGTGAAACTACAGGCTCAAATCCCAGCAGGGGTTCAAAGCAACTCTTCTTTTAGGTGCAGAGGAAGTTGACCCACACACAGCAGATAAAGTGTTTGCTCACGAGAAGCGGTCCCCTCCTTTCCCAAGCTGCTGCAGCACTTCCCTCGTTACAGAATTTAACAAATTATATCACGTGCATAGGCAAGGCGCACAGCGAGCATGAAACAAGGACCTCGCCTACCACCCAATGGAGGGATCGAAAGGAGCGTGGAGCTGCCAGGAGCCTCTTCCCTCATGGCCGCAGGACTGCAGAGCCCCTCTGCCCGTGGAGAGGGTCTGCAGCATTCTCCATCAGAAGCCATCGGTGAGCTAAAAAACAGCTTCCCATGTTTAATTGATGCTTTCCGTCGTTGCTCTTCAAGTGCCGCTGCAACTGCTTCCCCTTACCCAGGTCCTTGCTGTTCCTTCCGCGATATCTTTGATGCACTGAGCTTATGCATCACCGTTCCTTTTGATATACTACACTGGGGGTTCAGCTTATCCATCCATTTGACTCAAAAAATAAGATCCAGCCTTTTACCAGTGACTGCAGCAGAGCTCTAGTGTTACGGATTTGTTGCACGGCTGAAACAGCCAGACTGTGGTGACGCAGGTGATGGGCATGTTGAGACAAATTTGATTTTTTTAAAAACGTAGGATTTTAAGACTCCGAATCCATTGCTCCTTGTTTGTTTTCACGCTGTGTTGCCTACAGAGAAGATGTCTGAAGGTGGGGCCGAGGCAGTGGTGGCCCCCGGCAGTGAGCTCTGCTGTCGACGCTCGGGCAGTGCGCCCGTGGCACGCAGGCGGCCACCGCCTTAGCCGTGACACAGCACCACAGCTTCTGTCTCCTGAGCTCATCTCTCATTTAATGGAGAACGTGGCCTTCGACTCCAGTTCCGGAGCCGTCAGCTCGTACAGGCACTCCACACACAGCAGCACCTCGCAATAAAACCCGCAGCGACGCTCAGCTCCATCAGGCTTTTTGCTTTCTACTCGACTGCAGTTTGCAACAGAGTGAGCAGCAAGAGTTTGCTGAAACCTAAATCCTCTGAACGATGCAGCGGTACAAGAAACGCACAGCTGCAAAGATACTGAGGTATTAACCCTTATGCTAGAAACCACCCTCACGCTTAATGACGCAGGGTCACAGCCAT
The DNA here is from genome assembly GCF_000708025.1 of Charadrius vociferus. Classification (NCBI taxonomy): domain Eukaryota; kingdom Metazoa; phylum Chordata; class Aves; order Charadriiformes; family Charadriidae; genus Charadrius; species Charadrius vociferus. The sequence goes on from NW_009648154.1 coordinate 378,994, forward strand.
TAAAAAAATGCATTAAATCCACATCGGACCTAGTCCCGATCCACGGGCTGGGACAGGACGAAGCCCCGGCGGCCCCTGCTCGAGGGCAGTGCTGAGGAGCACGTGCCGAGGCACAGCGAGACACGGGCTGCTGGTGGAAGAAGCCTCATGCATGGTGCGAGGGGTGGTCTGTCAGGAAGCCATCAGGGAGAGCTCTGGGACAGGACTGGGTCTGGTTTAAATAGAGAATCAAACACCGAGGCTCTGTGGTGGATTTGGTCAAAACACTGTATTTGGATCTCCAGTTTTGAGACAATTCCTAGACTCTGCCCCTGGTTTGGTCACAAGAACTAAATCACAGTTTAGTGACATTTTATTCGTGCGTGTTTGCACGGTGAGAACTGACCGAACCATTTAAGTCACGGAAGTCCATCATCTGCAGCTACACCACCTCCTTCAACACCACCCCCAGCCTAAACCAGGGGGACCAGGGCTTTCCTCGGGTCACGGACCGGCGCAGCCCTCCCGAGCCGAGCACACATGAGTTTTCCTCCCGGCATCACCCGGCCTCCGCCTCGGGGACCGGCTGCTCCGGCCGTACCGCCGGCAGGACCAGACTCGGCACACTTTGTCATACACCACTGCCGTCCCAGACACTTTCTGCTTTTCCCTCTGAAGGGAACTAAGTTACTCAGGAAACCACCAGCAGGAACTCAGTTACTAAGGAAACCAACAGCATTCGCCCGGGAGAGGCTCAGTAACAGTTAAGCGCAAAGGAAAGTAAGTTTATACGTGCCACAGTTTGGGAAATAAGGCAGTTTATGTGACACATCCTACCCGCACAGATGGTATGACTCAAAACCGCATCTCCTTTAATCTGGTCTTATTTCCCCCCCCTCCCCACGTTCTCTTCTGCGTAAGAGGGGATCTGTTCAGACGGACTCGCACACAAGGACGCAGAGCGACAACCCGGCAGCTGGGGAACACGTGCACCCCTGGCAGCGCTGGGGAGGGCTCCACTCTCCCCTCGGGGTCCCCCCGCGAAGGGCGGGCAGCACGGCACCTCCGGGCTGCGGGTCACCTCCCCGGGCTCCACACCCAGAGCGACGAGCAGCGGCCACGAGTGACGCTGCCCCATTCCCACGGCTTCTCAGGAGCCCTCCGTCCCTCACCCCCACCCCCAAAATGGTCATGGCGAACCTCACCTAAACCAGCAGGTTTTGTCCCAAACCTTCTTCCTCAATTCTACCAAATTCACATTAATGGTTTATTACGCCTATGGACCCTGAAAAAGAGGGCCCTGCAGCAGATGCGGGTATTTTGCTGGGCAAAGGTAAGGCTACCGCAGATTTTCAAAATCAAAAGAGGGTTTTGAAATTTCACACCTACGGAGGATTTCCTCCCCCCACAACACACCGTGCAGCTCCAGGCTTTGGCTTCCTCGCTACTGGTGGGTGAAGTAGTGCAACTATTCACATCTTGTGCCTTTTGAAGCCTCCGATGATCCGTATCACACCAATTATTTCAGCCCTTTCCCTTTACCCGGGAACCTCCTTACATCAGCGACAGCCTCTGCCGGGTCCCCACTTTGCCGGTTTCAGCTGTTACCATCACCTGCTGTAGGCAGATAAACGGGACATCGCCATAAAAAAGGCCACAGGCTTTTTCTATCCACCCGGCAGCACCGGGTCTCAGCCTCACAGCTCGTCCGGCCTCGTCACAGTAACCGGATTAACAATTGCTATATTGCGATCAGACATTAAAACATAAACCTAACGCAGTCCCAGATCCGCATACGAAGTTTTTTCTTGTTTGCCCAAAACGAGACACCAAGCGCAATGCTACGCCGCAACGGGGCCGCTCTGCCTGTGTCTCGGTTTAGCAGCAAGCCACTGCCCGGGCATGGGAATCATCTAAATTAATCGGAATTGTACTGTATATGAGCGCAGGCTCAGGAGCTAATCCAGCACCAGTGCGACAAAGGAACGCTGACCCTCCCAACATCTCCAGCTCTTTCAGTCCTACCTCCATCCTCCCTCTCCCTACCCTTGCCAGTGCCAAAAAAAAAAAAAAAAAAAAGCTGTTTGAGCCATCAGCACACTGATTTAGCTAGCAATTATTCAGAAGGTTACAAATAAACGTTGTTTTATCACAACTAGGTCCCAAAGCGCCACGCAAGCATTCGTAGTGCTGCAAGGGAGGGAGAGGTTAAGGGGATTTCTTTTGGTGGCAGCGCAGGCTTAAAGTGTTTGATCACCTTGGATATAGCTCAATTTCTATTTTAAAAAAAA
>NW_009648154.1:381364-382183 GCF_000708025.1 Charadrius vociferus
AGCGAGAAATTCGCAGCGGCTTCGAAAAGAGGAGCGCTGGGCAGGATTCGAGCGCTGGCTCCTGAGCCGCTCTCCGCACGCAGAAACGGGTAATAATGCAGGTTTTGGATCAAGGTTTGACTGGCAGAAAAGCAGAGATAATTATAATCTTTCTGGAGCAGCTCCAGTCATGCTATCATTTGTTTGTGGGGTGCAGATGGGTCCAACTGTGCCGTGCCAACGGGAATATATAGGCATCACCATCTGCTGCCGATGTGGGAAGGGAACCATCGTCCCCTCGGCAAATCTGTGCCCACTGCTGAAAAACAGAAAAACAATAGTTTTATTCGTTTTGCCTCCATAAACCTCTGCCACATCACATATTCCATGTATTCTGTATTACACTTCCAGGCAGAAACGGCTTTTGAAAATACAACTGTCTGCAAAGCTGAGCTGCCTCTCCCCACCGGCTGCGAGGAGGAAGGGGGAGGAGAAACCCCTTGGTCAAAATCCAGAGGCACTTCTAGCTTTCAGAAAAACAGAAATAAGGTTTAATTTTAAATCTCAAATTAGCTGAAGCCCAGACACCCTCCAAATGCCTCCCCCCTCCCACGCCCTCTCCACCCCAGCCACCCTCTGTCCTGGACCTCTCGCTCCTTTGCTGCGCTCAGCGTGAAATAGCGGCTGTCGCTGATGGTTGGCAGCTAAAATCAGAGAATCACAGAACAGTTTGGGTTGGAAGGGACTTTAAAGATCATCTCGTTCCACCCTCCCCCCAGCCCAGGTTGCTCCAAGCCCCGTCCAACCTGGCCTTGGACACCTCCAGGGATGGGGCAGCCA
>NW_009648154.1:382394-402200 GCF_000708025.1 Charadrius vociferus
CAACCTGGCCTTGAACACCTCCAGGGATGGGGCAGCCACAGCTTCTCGGGGCAACCTGCCCCAGGGGATCACCACCCGCACAGCCAAGGATTTCTTCCTAAAATCTAGTCCAAATCTCCCCTCTTCCAGTTTGAAGCCATTCCCCCTCATCCCATGGCTCCCCTCCCTGATCCAGAGTCCCCCCCAGCTCTCCTGGAGCCCCTTTAGGCACTGGAAGGGGCTCTGAGGTCTCCCCTTTTTGGCCTTCTCTTCTCCAGGCTGAACCCCCCCAACTCTCCCAGCCTGTCCTCCCAGCAGAGGGGCTCCAGCCCTCCCAGCATCTCCGGGGCCTCCTCTGGACCTGTGTAATCTCATGCAAAATGGGGTTTTCCCACCTTATCTCAGTTAAGAGCTACCTCCCTTACCAATACGCACCTTTTTTGCATTATCACAGGATTAAATGCACCAGGACAGGTAAGAGCTAATGGTCTAAGCACAGGTGGAAAAGCTGTTCTGCTCTGGTTCAGGCCGCTCTTGTCCACAGGATGGTGAAGAGGGGCTGGTTCATCTCTGCAGGAGTTTACCTTTACAGAATAGTCCACCGCTGATACAAATAGGGTTTGGCCATGGCAGTTTATCAGTGGACAGATCACTAAAGGATTCTTCGTACAAGACATGCAGCAGCCGAGCGACACTGGGATTCGCCATCTGCAACTGGACTCGGCTTGCTGCTGCCAGAACCAGAAAAACCCCCAAACAGATCTCGTGTCGAAAATGTCCATATCAGCCCACCTGAAGGCCACTTAATCTCCACGTCTTACATACATTAAGGAAGGAATACACAAGGGGTAACTTCCAAAATCAGACACTCAACAACTGTGCACGTGCGAGTTCCTGTCTGCAGCAGGTGAAAAGCTTCAGAGCCAGTAGCTAACGCGTTTTGGGAAAAATCAGTTGTTCTAACCACTTTGTTTCTTGCATAAATAAGCACAGGTTCATATTTTATGCCGAAGTCCAGAGGTGATCAGTAGAGTGTAGGGGTGTGGAGCAGGAAGGTACGTGGATTTCTGAGGTCCTGTAAAAGAGGGTCTTAGTGGTCTTAGTTAATTATTATCAACTCCCAGCACGCAGCAGGAAACGGGTACCAACGTGAAACCTCACCCAGCACAGCAAAGACCCTCCACAACCCAGCAACGTGTGGAGGAACTGCACTACGGGCTCCTTCGTGGCATCTTGCGCACCGCTGGTCGTGAACAAGTAGAGGCATGATGCAAGGATCGGTGACAATTTATTACTTTATTAACTCCCAGCAGTTTGGATTTCTCTCTTATGCACCTGGCTGACACATGCAGGAGCTGCTCTGCGGAGAGAGAAAATTTCCAGTTTAAAAATGTGCTTTGGAAAGCGGCTTGCCCTTATTTTGTTAACACATTCGTAAGAAACTCCTCATTCTCCTCACTTCGTTTGTTGCGACATGTTTTACCAACGTCTGGATGAAAAATAAGATACCAAAAGTTCGTATGAAGATTTGCGTATTAAGCAAAGTTCAAGGCTTTCCTTCATTTGTCAGCTCACCCGTTCGCTGCCCCGTAAATAGTACAGCACCTTTGGCATCATGGAGCAAAACAGATTCGACACCCGGCCCGTTAACTACAGACACGAGCATCCTGCTGCTGGGAACACGCTACCAACAACGGCAACCTGTACTCAAATATGTTGCCAAATATATTTAAAGCTTCTTTAAAAAAAGCAAACAAACCCCACCTTTCAACCAACGGAGCATTGGGATTATTTGTTGCTCACTACACTGTATACAACTGAGCATGTTCTAAAAGCACGGGAAAATCACATCGCAACAATTCGGAGAGACACTGACCCGCAGCATCCCGCCGGCTGACCGGCCACCGTCGCTGCAGGATGAGACCGAACATACGCCCCAACCCATCACTACCCACCGGCTTTAAAACAGCGCTCGCGTACGACTGCGAACGGTAAGAGCTCCACCGGCAAAAATGTATTATGCTCAACAAATTCAAAATTATTACAATACAGATTTCACCTTGAAAAACAAGTTGTCAAACTTACTCTGAAAATGGTACGGTGAGTCCAAAATGAAGACATGATCTGGCGAACTTAATACAAACAGTTAGGTTTATTAGTTGTTTACACAGCTCTAATACGCATCCGTTAATCCATGTTTCGAACCCCCCCCCCAGGTAATAATGGGGCGTCTGTTCGGATTCAACAGTCCAAGGACCTCAGGAGCAAGTCTTCAACAGTACCGGCATTTATACTCAATCTTTCTTTATGTACAAAAAACTTTGACAACTTTCATTGTTACTATTCCATGACCTCTCTGCATGACCCCAACAGTTTGCCTACTTATGTATATACACACACATATATATTCGGGGGGGGGTGGGGGTGGGGGAAAGTCTTCCGATTCTGAAGATTCAGAGGCAAAAGACAGAACACAAAGGTTACCAATGAGCATTACAGAAGACATTGACTGTTCCGTAGTTTTGCATCTAATCCAAGCTCATGTTAAAGAACCACATTCAGAGAAAATAAATCAATGTAGACTGTGCAACTATAGAGTAATGACATGACCGGTAATTTAAAAAGTGATAATAGGATCAAAAAAGTACTATGTTATGTTTTAATTAAAAAAAGACCACAAACAAACCAAACCCAAAACAATTAAAGAGAACAGAGCAGTCTTTAACTCTCATACCGTCAAGAAAAAAAGGCAAAAAGTTACAGCATTTTCTGTTAAAACGTCTATTTACAGTTTCATGGCACAGATGTAAATGACGAAGCCACGGCTCATTTCGGCAGGTTTGCTCTGCACAAGATACGCAGGTGCTGGATGCAGAAGTAAAACCGTCCGAGTTCAGCTGTGGCAAACACTTCTCTTGTGTGCAGTCAAAAAAAAGTAATAAAAAAAAAATAGGCATTTAATGCTAAAACCATCCCAAAATAAAAACCTTTGGAAATACTTATTTTGAATGTATTGTTAAGGGACGATGTGGTGATCTATAGACTAAGATCAGACGGCGCCCAGGGGACGCGAAGCAGACAACACACCCGCGGCCGAGGAATGAAGCCTTCAGAGGAACCCTGTACTAAACCAGCCAAAAATAACTACCTGGTAATGGTGTGGGTATTTTGGCTTTTTTTTTTTTTTAAAATCACCTTATATTTAATTGAATTCAAACGAAAGACAAGAGAAGTTTGCCAAAAAGTCGCAGCAAAGTGATGGAATAAGTGAGTTAAGAGAAAAAGGAGCTGTGAAGGCAGCTCCTCGCTCATCAGCCCCCGGCGAAGGGCACCCAGAGGAGGAGAAGGAGAGGGAGGAGGAGGAGGAGGAGGAGGAGGGCTGCGTGCGAGGGGACGCAGCCGCCAGCGCTGGGAGGAGCTGGAAAGAAAGTCCCTGTGAGCGGGAGAAGGGTGGCAGCCAGTGAAAGGACTTCAGCCGGACACACGGCTGAAATCGGGGACAGGAGGATAAAGAGTGCGGAGGAGCATTTTGCCATCTATCGCACACTGGAAGAGAGGGGTCGGTGCATTTACTTATTCCCCAAAACTCAGTTAGTGCCATCATCTGCCTCTCCACGACTGAAGAGACGAGTGATTCTACAACACGGGTAACCACATGGATACAAGTACTGCGCAGTTGGAAATAAAGCAACAAGTCCCAAATTAACAGCCGTGGAACAAGGCCGTTGGGGCTGCAGAGCTGAGCAGCGACACACCTGTACTACGGTAACACAGTAATCCGATTTTTTTAACCCGGTTTTGGTTTGATCTCTTGTGCTGTTTAAGAAGTTACCTGTAACCCCCCACTCCCACGGCCACAAACACCAACGTGCAGTACGCGACTGAGCAGGACTGGCCCACCGCTGGAATCCAGCATTTTCTGTAGGAGAAGTGCAGTTCACCAGTGATTTTAATTTCCTTTTTATTTAAAAACCAGCCAACACATACTTATTCCCAAACTCGTCCCAAATGCCAATCTCCCAATGCAAAACCTGTCGGCACAGGTTTGGCAGAACAGCGCGTTTCACCCCAGTGACACCGAGACAACCCCACGTGCCAACTCAGAAATCAGACCTTTGCTTGAAAAGTTTCACCCCAACACACACACACATACAAAAGATTGAGTGCAAACAGCAAAATTTTGACGAGCGCTTTCATCTTAAAATAAGAAATACCGGTAGTTTCTCAAGAATGAGCAATTCTGAAGCGATCCATAAACGTGTACGCGTGCTCGTGCACAGCTCTCCCGCCCCAACAATTCTACACCAAATTTGTGTTTCACCTCTTCAACAAGAATTAAAAGACCCGGACGAGTTGCCTTCAACTAAAAGAAAATCAGATTTTAAAAGCCAGGAAAGGCAGGAAGAGGTATGGGGGAAACAATTCAAAGAATGTTACGATAAAATTTCAGGAAAAAGTTACTTAATGGAATCATAATTGAACTTTATTATCATAAACAGCTTTTTAAAAAGTTTTAGCTAAAATTACTTGAATAAACATGCTTAAATTTCAGACACAGAAGTGCTCGAGCCAGGAAACGCAGCCCTCGCGACTCTCTGGATTAATCTGAAGCAGTCATTTCGTATGGTCTGGAATGAAATTTTCTTGCAGTATCGGTGATAAGGGGATACTTCATGCATTTCTTTCAGAAAGAAGACAAACTTTTTAGAAGGAGAAGTACAAAATACAAGTGATCAAAAGAAATATGCCCCTGGTCGTATGATTAATGCACGTACGTATGGGCTTTGTAACAGACATAATATACTGTAATGTAACTATGTCATTGGTATACTAATCTGAGAAGTTTACTGTTGACTCAGAGAATCACAGGTTTCGTGTTGGAGGTTCGTACTCGGTAGAGGCCGAGGTCGCAGAGCTCGGGGGAGCGGGGAGGGCAGCCTGCGCCCGCAGCAGCACGGAGAGGCTCAGGCCCGGACTGCGGCTGCAGGATTAAAGGTTTCGGAAAAGAAGATCGGAACAAAGTGGAGGACAAATTGAAAAACATTCATCAAAATGTAATACAGACACAGTTTAAACTGGATCGGCTACCGTTCCTCTACCACATCCTACCAATTCTTCATTTTATTAGCCAGAAAAGCACTAACGCTTTCCAGTCTGAGGGTTTTTTGGCTTTGTTTTGTTTAATCTTTGAATCTCTCTGCAGGAGATGATGTCTTTTCTTGGCCACCTCTTCCACCCTCCACAGCGATCGATGCAGGAACTTTTAGACAAGAGTAACACTGAGCTGATGATTTACATAGAATGATTTACAGCCTTCTAGATGAAGCAGCAGTTTTTAATTTAATTCAGTATCAGCTAACTTTTCTAAATTTACAAACAGGAAAAGCTTAAAGAACCTCACCCAACTTGTGTCCTTACTCACAAGCACTCTGCCTTAAGAGGCTAAGGGCGGCACACGAGCGCGACCCTGCGAGGAACGAAGGCTGCTCTCTGACGTGAAAAGCATTTTCAAAAAACAAGTTTCTGTACAATATAAAAACTCCCCAGTAAAATCCCAGTAAGGCAAGAAGATAATTTCTGCTTATGATTCTATAGCACATTGTAAAAAAGTTACAGTGGCAACCGCTTGTCCTTTCCCATTTTTGTACATTTAATATATTCACTGCAACGATTATATTCAAGTCATATTTGTATTTATAACACGTCACAACTATATGCAAAGACGTTTTTCTTTCTTGGTGCCATTCTTCATGACGTCATATCATTCTTGTCCCGTCACGCTCAACAATGCACCATTTAAAGGCTTAATGTCCCATTCATTTGAATTCGCTGAAAAACTGTTTTCCAGACCTGATTAGTCTGACAGTAGCAAAGTTAATGTTTTCCTGGCCAATTAAAAAGGAACTACTTACACGAGGATGCTCACAAGGCCACGTATTCTTGGATTAAGTTATTTAAACAGAGTGCCTTGAAAAGGAATCCCAGCTAACCCATCCGACACAAGGGCAAATTTAGTATTTCCTCTCCCAAAGGAAGCTAACCACGGGATGTCCGACAAAGGGAGAAGTGCTTGGAATGCAGAGGATAAAAAGAACTCTAAAAAGTAAATTTATCGTAAATCATATTAAAACGGGTGTGTAGGGAGGGGGAAAGCCCACTCATTTACACACATTTCACAGAATCACAGAATGTTCAGAGTTGGAAGGGACCTCTAGAGATCATCTAGTCCAACTGCCCTGCTAAATTTAGATGCTTTTACAGAAATACATCTATTTTAAGGAAAATGGGAATTGTAGCATAGAAGAAAAAAGACAATCACCGACTTAAGTTTCAGGCACTTGAGCTGCACAGACTGTAGAAGGTGCCCATCAGATACGTTTAACATTCACACACACGCGTACACCTGGGAACATACCCCAGAATGCGTAGGAAAACAGCCATTAAGGCTCCCTGGGGAAAAAAAAAATTAAAAAAATGAAGCTATGTAGATCCCTGTTTGCATTTCCCACCTTTCCTCACAATTCAAAACCTGCGTAACTCTCAGATCCCAGAGGCAGCATATTGTAGAGCTGATTTAACAAGTTTATTATTTGCTAAACCAAAGGAAACATTTTAACTACTAGATTATTGAAATATGAGTTACTGTGGTATTTATTTTTTGCTAGTAAAATGGCATTCTGCAGCATAAACTTCAATAACCATTTTTAAAGACCCCTCCCTTTTCTGTATAATATCCTAAGAATAAATTTCATCAAGAACAAAGGCAAAGTAATCTTAAGCTTTAGCTGAAAGCCAAAGCAACTCAACACACAGAGGGTGAAAACACAAAAGCAATACAAATCGAGGTCATGACTCATGTAAAGACAATCACTTCCAAACAATAACGCGTGAAGTTGAAAGCAGCACTGATGCAAAGTTCACTTGCTTTGCTATGGACAGAGTGGTGAGAAAAATGCAAATTGTCCTCCAGGCAAAACAAAAAAAGCTGTAAACAAGGAGCACATACAAAAGGGGTTAGCGTGTTCAAAAGCGTGTCTGCTCTTCTCCAGCCCTACTAGGTGACTAAATTTTAAAAGCATTTCTGACATTACACAAAAGGCAAGGTGTGTAGAAAACGACCGTCAGAGCCACAGCACGATCGTGAGGGTATATACTTGTATATTCCTCTGATGTTCATCTCAGTAGTATCTGAGCAAACACAGTTGTTCTCATGAAGAACCTTCAGGCAGACAAACTTTCCTACAGCTCCTTCCACTGCGCTGCCTGGACAATGCCATTCCGCTTCTGCTACGCTTTGCTGCACTTAACGCACCATCACACGCAAGGTGAGAATTGGGAATCGCCACCTCTGGTGACAATGGGGTGACAAAGAGTTTCCCAGCTACTATCGACAAAATCCATCATCCTTAGAGACTGCAAATCCAGCACTTAAATGAAGGTGTGTCTTACGTTGATTCCTAAGCCCCAGTCAAGAACACAACACGCACGCGCTGCGTCAGTTAAGCGTTGGCCACCACTGAATTCTTGCTATGAAGCGCACATCTGCCCGCTCAACACTCGGATCACAGAATCGATAGAAAAGGCGACTCATCGTTATACGTGACATGACACACACCTTTTTTGTAGTTGGGTTAAGGCTGATCGCTCACCGCCCAACACCCAGACAAGGATTTGCTCTTGGGCGCAAAAGACATTGTTTTAAGAGGCAGTCTTCCCGCCTGCAGTTATGCCCAAGTCCCTGCCAGGGTCCGTCGCCACTTGTGAAACAAAGGTGAAGTGAACCACGCAGGACCTCAGAGGCCACAGAAAGTGGAAGTGGCCAGGACACTGAGAGGGAAGAAGAGTAAACCTAAGTTTACTTATGCGTAAACATAAGATGTCTGGTCGCAACATCAGCCATACCTGGAAGAAACCACCATCCTTTCATTGCACGGACATCCGAAGTCCTACAAATTTAAGCGAAGGAGTGAACAGCAAATTCCAGCAAGAAGCAGATATCAGAATAACGCTCCACGGTTTTTCTTTCATTAACAGCAACAGCTCGTTTTCTTAAAAACAAACGAAAACCCAACACGCACAACCTCTGCAGGTTCAGGCAAAAGGATGCAGTATTTAACGACACTAAAGCAAAACATTTTAAAGGGATGAAAGGGAAGACATAAGACTCAAAACCCAAACGCTCAGGTTTATAAGCAAGTCTGCTTTTTCTTTTTTAAGACTAGAAAACGTACAATTCCATTTCATATGCAAGTGTGCACAGAGCTCATTTCTCGAAGATACTATCAGATAAACTGAGAAAGTCTTTGCATTAAATTGTTATTTCTTCAAACATTTATACATTTTGCAATACACCAGTTAAATACCGATATCTATGTGCATGCACTATAAATATATGCATGTACACATTAAAATGTTTAACAAAGACAGCAGATTCCCTAGCCAGTGAGCATCATAAAGAGATACCAAAAATATATTAAAAAGTTAAATTCTTTACCTGCCTTTGTTAAATACAGACTTTTGAAATTGCCTCCCTTCTTTTCCCCACAAATTCACACCATGATCCCCAGCGAAGCAGGCAAACGGGAAGGCCGGTGCGCCGCCTAGATTATCCCATAACCAAAGATAAGCACCTTGAGAAGTTCAAACTAAGCTTTTTCTTTAAAACGTCTTCTCCATCCTTATCAGATGCACGAGCTAAGAAAGGGAAGGACATTTTAAGCAAAGTTTTATTTCATTTTGCTATACTCCCCAAACATACATCTCCAACATAAAAGCCTATGGTTAAGGCTACGTACACTTTCACAATACTGACGACATCTCAACCCGTCCAACTGCCATCCCACTGAAAAGCCTGTGTCCTTTAAAATGGTAACGCTGAACAGCTTCGGTACAGGACATCCGTCCCAGTAGGTACTACAGTAAGAAAAGATAATCACATAGTGTCCTGACACTTCCTTATAACTCACCTGGGGACCATGCAAGGGAGTTATATTTTCAAGAAGTACTGCCCCGGAACTTCTGTGGGGAAGTGATCCAGGGGTCGCTTACAGCCTTTCAAGTAGTGTAATGCGTTTTGTTCCCCATCCAAGTTCCATCCATTGCATATAGATATATATACATTTTATGCTATCAAAGAGAAGTGTGCCTTCCTCTGAAAAACACTTAATAAAGAGTATGACTTTTGTAAGATTCCAGTGGGACTTTAAAACGTACTTTTGTGCCTCTTCTTTGGTTAAGAAAAAAACAAACAAAAAAAAGAGATGACATTTTTCCCTTTATGACAGCTAAAGGTACTTCTCCTAGACTTGAATCACAAATGAACAGTACTGCAAAAAAAAGCAAAGCAGTACCATAGGACAGCATGACATGAACTTTTTGGGAATCACCTAATCCAATGATGACTACCATAAAAAAAGAAAATCCGTCTCCTGTTAAAGTCTTTGGCAAATTCTTACTGTTTGCCGACACTGTAATTTAAAGTTCGATCCATATGCCCCGATCCATCATGGCATCCTCCCTAACTGAAAAATCACGTGAGAAACAAGCAACGGTCTTAAGAGAGAGTTTGCTTTATAAAGTTGTGGTGAGCCAACTGTCTGATGGATGTTACAGCCACACAGGTAACAAAGGAGAAGAAGTCGTGACACGTTGGCGATGTCAAATATTAGTACTACTGTCAACATACTGATTCAGCTTTACACACTGGTCTGAACAGATTGCAATTAACCTAAAATTGAGGTATAAATATACACAAATATGTACAGTACACATACAGGAAAATATTTTTGCATTTGTAACATCGGTAACTTTAAAAATACTGGAAAGTTGATATCTATGCCATTGATTTGTTTGCTAATTTACTGGAATAATGAAGCCAACATCTTCAACTAGAGAGGACTACAATGGAATAATAAAACTCAAAATTAAAAGCTCCTTCCTCTCACTTCATCTTCACCACGCCCAACGTCGGACTGTTCCAGGAGGCTGTATCTTGCAAAGACAGTTGATCACAGCTTTTAAATGCATCCTCAGAGGAAACCGAACAGGAAACCAAACCGGAGCCTCAATGCATCTTTCTTTTTGCTGAATGGTCTTAATTTATATACACGTATGTGTGTGTGCATCTATGTAGAAAATAAAGTTGAAATCAGTTCAGTATAAATACATCTAACCCATTAATTCTGCCACTGTGAAGGTAATCATGGGTACAGCTCTTTTTAAGCAATGTCTGTGCAAAGAGGTCATTAAAAATCATCTGATCTTAAGTCTTGACATCATCCATTCAAGTCCTTGGCACAGTCTGTAAAGAAAAGAGATAATTTTTAAGGAATACATGCACTTCGCAGGGTAACTTCAAAGATAATTCCACGGCACCAATTAATTTCTTCCTAAGAACTCTGCAATTCTGACCGGAGGGATCATTTCCAGAAACGATGCACTCCAAGCGCAGCATTTCCTAGATCTTATTATGCAATCTATGGCTGAGAGACTTCAGATCCCAGCACTTCAAGATGTATACTGAAGTTTTCTCTAATTATGATTATTCTTAATAAACCAGAAGAGATTTTAGGTCGTTCCCACCCCCGCCCTCATTAGGCCCAAATCATACGAAGTTTTATCCCTGTGAGGCGAGACTGCACATTTAACATGAAAGTTGGTTTTCAGATCCCACTGATCCTAAGTCAGTATGTTCTGAGCCCAAAAATCTTTAAGTGTAAGATTGTTATTGCCAGGGAAGGAACGCGTGTTAAACCCAAACACCACAATGAAAATACCCCAACAAATCAAGATTCCCCTCCCACAGACGACAGTCCCTCTTACCCCTCTCCAGTTAGAGCACAGCACGCCTGAATGTGCCACTGGTGATCCTTAATTGAAGTCAGTTTCAGAAACTGAGATATTTCAGCTACTGTCATACACTCTTTAACATCCTGCTTGTTAGCGAAGATCAGCAAACCTGCTTTTTTTAAGTCCTAGGGAGAAAGAAGGAAAAAAGATGATTATTACAAATGAGCCCTCAGATGCAAAGATGTGACACCAAACTAGAGAACCTTAAGCCCTGGCAAAAACCCCTGAACTGTGAAACACTGCAGGAACTTCAGAAAACCCTTTGATCCACCAGATCAAACATCTAATTTTTGCCTAGGATGAGCTGTAAAACTACGTAGGGTATTTTGTTGTGCTCCGTGAGGCTCAGAGGCACCCTGCATGTGCGCGCGCACGCAGTCGCAATAACGCCACACGCCTCCTCAGCAGCCACGGCCGCCCCAGTAACACTGCCCTCGCAGGTCAGTGCCGCCTGCGTAGCCAAACCGACCTCCGCATTCTCCCGAGCCTGCCTTTTCTGTATACGCACACCACGCTTTTACCTATTACCCCGCTGTTAAGATTGATTTTGGTACCAAATGTGCAGCAGTTCTTACACGGGGCAACAGTGGGTCACCCCACCAGAAGGTTTTAAGCCCTGGTAAAACCTTGCCAAGGCTGACCGCGGCAGGCGCCAGCAGCGCGCGTGCTGGCACCCAGCCCGGCACTGTGGCTCACCGGAGCCAGAAGGACGCTCTGCCAGCGCAGCAGCTCTCGGGAAGGGAAATCCCACCCATTAAGAAGCTTTAAGACTGCCAGCGATGGTGTAAAGCAAGCTGCAGTAATATTTTATTTAGAGGATACACAGACTTCGTAAGAAATCATTGCTCGCGCTGCTTCAGAATCCAAGGATGGACATCTACTTCAACAAGCACATTGCAACAAACTTCTTTCTAAGGCCTATGTAATATTTAAAACATCAGTACTAACGATTTAGAAAACAGCGACTCTAGAGGCAAGCTTATTTTATCTCAAGCTGCTTGGAATTACACTAGTATGGGCATGTATTATTGAAAATCCGCGCCTCTGAAAGGAAAAAGGTCTTCCCAGGAAGCCAAGACAACTCATTCACTTAAATGCCTATCAGGCACACTAATTTTTACAAGCTGTAAAATTAATTCCCAAAGATCTACTGGTCCAGAAAAGAGTTGGAACCGACCTGGGCAACTCAATTTTGCCTTAACGAAAATTCAATTGAACTGGTTATCAGAAAGAAAGTATTTTCAAGGACTGCAAGGAAAACCTATTCTAAATAAATATTTGACTTTCACTTCAGCTTATATGTATTGTTGTTCTCTTCAAACGTCACAGCATCTGGAGAGCTAGCAGAATATACTGAAAACATCCTGTTGTAAAACAATGGGCACATTTACTGTTAGACGGGTTCTTTCAGAGCACAGAAATATTTGTCTCCCAGCACGAAGCATTCTTGCTGCTTGGGGTTCCAGACTTCCCTCATTTCAAATTCAGTTCGTTAACAACGTCCGCATCTTCCTTTATAGATTACAAGGCAGAAGATGCAGATTTTGTTTAGCAACTGCAACAGACTGAAGAGTACATCTCTGAAATGTTAATTATGACAGCAGCAAACCCAATGGCAATACTCCCCCCGTGCCACATTTAACATTCCACCACAACCAAGAAAGCCAGACCTACTTTATAAGAATTTATTTTATTAAACACAATTTTAATTTAAATACCAAAAATTATAAATTCAAGACACTAGGCAAAGCACACGGTTTTTTCTCAAATGCTTCAGATTACCATGATCCCTCAAAAGAAATACATAGGCAGCCTTTGCCCTTCCTGCAGTCATCTACTAAACAGCGGCTACAGTTTAAATATAGATGGAATATTTTGGGATATAATGCCATCAATTTTATGCACGTCTTTGTATTCTGACACTTCAGTTTGCAAGCTCAGTGTTATCTCACACAAACTGATCCAGTTTGCACTAAACTTCTCTTATGAGTCCCACCAGTAGTTAAGCTTATATAAACACATCTTCAGCAAAGATCAGGGCTCCGGTCCGGCAGCACTGCACGGATAGATTAAAGTCTTTGGGACATTCAGGTCATGCAATAGGTGCTCCTCGGCTTATGCGTCAGTTCGCTAATTCTGAATCGGACCCAGACAGCTCAGTTTTAGCCCTGACACAGGGCTCAACTTTAAAAAGATTCTTTGCAAGTTAGCAAACTGTCCTCTGGTTCTGTAATTCCAAGTAGAAATAGAATGGCTATTGTAGCCATAGGCAGTCCATTTCTTCAGTCTGATAGCTGGTTGCTGTAAGACATGTTATTAAGGCTGTATCTGTTTCACTGTGAAAACAGAAAGCAACCGTGAAGCTATCAAAAACAGTAATTAAGTCGTTGGAGAAAACAATGTTTTTTTAAAACGATCTCATTCAGCTATTAACATGGATTGAAGTATAAAAACCACAAGTCATTTATAGGTCCTAACTTCTGTTTCACTGACGCATGCAGAAGTTGAAAAGCTACTTTTGTGGGAGTTCTCTTTAGTAATTTGGTACTAATTTACAACTTTATGAGGAGCTTCACAACAGACAGAGCCGCTAGCAGGACCACGACAGCTCTGCTACAGTACTACCTGCAGCTGGGAGACCGTCACTGGTGACATTTGCCTTGGGTTTCACTGGAGAGGTCTCTCTCCCTTCTGGTCTGTCTCCAGCCAGCAGGCGCGAGCCAGAGCTTTCACAAGCAGCGTGTGAAACCGCTTCCCTTAACACGTATCATCCCGATCTCACCCACAATAAAGACTAAACCAAAGAAAACATAGGGTCTACTCACCTCATGTGCTAACATTTTGTACAGCTCTTCTTTAGTCACAGAAATTCTCTCTCTGTCTGTGCTGTCCACAACAACTATCACAAACTTTAAAAAGTGAGAAGTTATTAGTCAGAGAACAAACTCCATCCTTCTGGCCACACACTTGTCAGCAGAGCAGATTACTGTTCCCATCCCATTATCCAGACAGTCAGCTGGATTGTCAGATAGCATCATATTCCAGATACACTTCTCCCAGCCGGAGCGTGATTACCCACAGCATTGGTATCGTTTACAATTTATGCTGTGGTTTGTATACAAAAGTAGCTCTGGCACATCTTTCGACTTTCCATTTTCCATTTCCAAGTGAAAAATTTATATTAATCACAAGAGTTTCTCTGTAATCCCAGATCTGCTTTTGTTCTTTGCTTAGCATAATTGAGGTAGCACACAGATCCCTCAAATAATTTGTTGCAGTGTTAAAAAGATAAAACTGTACCAGCTTTCTCCCTCAACTTCAAATACTAACATGCAAATAGATATTTGCGAGGGATTTTAAAAAACCCATAAGCTCCATACTTCGAGAGCATACATGAAGATACATGTCAGAGCATCTTATAGGGAAGCACAGGAGAACAAAGTTAATTATTATAAAAAATAACTTTTTTAAAAAACCACAACTGATATCACACAGGAAGCCTTGACTTAAATCATTATTTTAATCAAGTTTGGTATATGTTCTGCAGCTCCATCACTAGAGTTCTTAAAATTCTCGGGGGTGCTTAAGTCAATTGATGATGGGAGCTGATGAGACAGAGCTCCCACAGCCTTGGAGGAAAACTTTTGGGCTTTCAGTCTTACTCCTGAGGGGTTACCCAGGTTTTAGAGTACCCGCTACAGAGACAGGGCAGTCATGGCCCACAGGAGGGGACCTGCAAACACGGGGATCTGCAATACCAAGACAGACCGAGCACCCACCCTGCAGCCGCAGACACAGAATCCTTATAAACAAGTTCGTTTTAATTGCAGCTCCATATTATGCATCTTACGTTGAGAACTATAAAAGCGAGTCATACAACAGCTTGCTAAGGAGGAGACTTCAAAAATCAAAACAAGAGCACCCCAAAGTGGCTACGGTGACACTCAAAGCATAGTTAATGCAGCCCTCTGGCAGCGCGTCTGGTACAGATCTCGGGTACGCCGTATTCCCGTCACCAGCAACGGTTACGCTAAGACTTCCGGCAAGGCGTTCGTTCTCACCTCAGTGTTTGTATAGTAGGTGTTCCACGAAGACCGAAGGGACTCCTGCCCTCCGATATCCCACATCAGAAAGCGCGTGTTGTTAACCACTATCTCTTCCACGTTACTCCCGATGGTGGGCGAGGTGTGCACCACTTCGTTCATGGAGCTGCGGAGGGAAGAGAGCGACTCGGTGAGACGCTGCAAAAACCGGCATTATCGAGCACCGTAGGACTGCGAACCGACCCGCTGCTATAAAAACTAATCTTCATGCTTACTCCGAGGTAGAAAGCTTGGTAGGAGAATTATAGCAAACACTCTTTATGCAGCAAATAGAGACAATGTTTGACGGTGGAAGGCGAATAAAAATAAAAATAAATACAAATGGCAATAAAAAAGCTCTCAGAGAACGATATAATAAATGAATTATACAGCTGAGAGAGCATTCACGAACAAAACTATATTATAATTAATTAAATCATAAAGCTGAGAGAATATTTGCCTCAGAAGCTGTTTTAAGCAGTCAGCTTTTCTTTTTCTAGGCTGATTTTGGCACACATGGGGAGAGAGCAGTTGTTTGCTTCAAGAATGTGGTTAAGCCACAAGATTTCCAAGGTTGCAGAAAAACAAGAACTCAGCATCCAGCTCCACCAAACATACTACATCTCGCCCTCCTTCCAGTACAGGCCACAAAGAGTGTACTTTCTGCACAACTCAGTTACTTTATGTCCAAACTTTCTTCTCTCTCCCTTCAGCACAGTCCAAAAACTCTACTTTTTGGAGAGAAATACAGACATTAAGTATTTCAAATATATTGTTTTAGCGATACTGAGTGCAACTTTGTAACTGAAGTTTCACATCAATAGTGATAACCAAATGTGTACTCTGCATACTTCTAAAGTTCAAATTATTTAAACTCTACTGTATGGGAATATGCAAAAAAAAAGTAAAGCAGCTTTAAGGAAAACGTCAACCATTTTCAAAGAACTTAATTATTTTCTCCTCCAATAATCTTGATATATTTTTTTCATTTTATATGAACATTTTTTGAAGTGTTAGCAGAGCTTTTAGTTACAAGTGACAGCAATTTGAGACTTGTAACAGTGCTGGAATATTTCCTGAAGAGGTTACAGAGAACTGAGGAGATAAAGGGATGGTCCAGCGTTCTGAAAAGGAATCCCAGTTACACAGTGTCTTGACAGGGTAACAAGATACCTTCTCACCCCACACATTTGAAGGCAACTACGTAAGGGAAAGCGAAGGATTAGAAGAAAGAACCATAAAATCAAATTAAGGATAACAATGATATATAGGATGCCTGTGGCTGATTTCATATTTAAAAAACAGGTTTTAGCAAACTTCTTTTAACGCTTGGAAGAGACGTATCATGAGTCCCCTTTCCTTAGCTGAACCTGCAGCCTTTCACATTCAAGCTGCGGGTGTCTCAGTTTGCAATACGATAGGTGGATTTTTCCCTCCTCCCCATTGAAACAAGGTGAGCATGAAGCTCAACGTCATTTCTGGACACCTGATCACAAAATCCTACTGCTGCCTGAGGGGAGGGAGGAGATCTGAGTATGAGAACAGGAAGAAATGAAGTGTCTATGGAGCTGCCGTGATCTGTCAGAAGAATCGCCACTCCAACATCTGCTGTGACCCTCCACGACATCAAAGGAACAGCCAGTGCACTAACCAACACTACCTGTCCTGCTGGTTATCTCTGCCCATCTCTTAAGAAAAGAGTTAAACATATTCATTCATGCTCAGAACACTTATCTGCCATGAAGAAACGGTAAGAGAAAAAATGGGATATGCACAGACAGAGACAGGGTTGAAGGAAGAGTCAGGCAGGAGGAACAGAGGACAGTACACGTACAGAGCTCTGTCAAAGCGGCAAACAGGGGAAGGGGAATACAAGGAGAGAGAAGGGGAAGTCCTGTGGAGCTAAAACGGGTATAAAGAAAAAGGAGGCATAGAGAGATCCACTGTACAAAAGGGAAAAGAAAACACTGAGACTGCAGAAATAAGATGAGAAGAATCATGAGACATTTGTGGAGGAAGTGGAAAGACACAGGCAGCATTAAAATGCACTGAGGACAGCTCTCAGCTGCAGCAGCTACTAGACTTAAAAATTATTCTTCATTCTATTTATGCTTTTTAAAATCTCTCACTCCAGATTCAAATAACGACAACCACCTTCTTCTTTTCACTTTCTCTGCAGAGCGTGCTAGGGCATAAGGGGCTGGAAACGCTGCACGAGTTTCACGTTTCAGAAAGGCAAAAGCAGATCACAATTTGACAAAACCCAAACATTTTACGAAAGCATATTTTAAGTGTTGGGCTGGACTAGTATCACTTAACAGGAATTATTTCTGATAGTGACCCAGGAATACTTCCTAACACCAGACCACTTCACGTGAGAAATCGCAAATCTGTTTCTATTATAAACAGACCTTGAGTCGCCTGTCCCACCTAGAAGCTTCTGGGCCTGTGCACAAATTTGTCCCCTTTTATCAAAATGCAGCTGAGGACCAGAGATACGAAGCTCATACAAGTTTCACGTAAACCAGTAGCAAGGTTAACGCAAGACAAACACAAGTCAGTGCCGCTATTCAAGGCAGAAGCTGCAGAGCAACTACCAGCACTGGTGGCTCAAATAAAGCCCTGGCCAGGCAGCACGGGCTGCCACCAGCCACAGAGCTGTGCTGTCCTGGGTTCGGCCTTCCTCCTTCGTCCCCTACCACAAACGCCACGGAAGGACACCTCGGTGCGCAGCACGCAAGTCGCGGCAGGGAGAGGTCAGGCTTCACTGCTTTGCTACTCGCAGCGCAATTTGTTTAGTATTTACACGCTGCAACATGGATCAGTTCAGCAGCATTGTCCTGCAGTTAAACCTCACTATGATCACATTTTATGGAGTTGGCAAACAGCCCACCTGGTGACACCAAAGGCAGTTGTGATTAAGTGGTAATAGCAATGTAATCTGATAAATAAAAGCTCCGAACAAAACCTTATTCATATACCAGGCAAAACACAGACCTTTCCAAACTCTAAACACACGCTTTGACCCACTGCCACCTATGCTGTTCAGTAATCTTCAGCATAATGCTCTCTAAGTAAAAACTAACAAGGAAAGCAGCGGCAACAAGTCAGAGTAACATATACAACGCACACCTTGAAGTACATGAAACGTCATCTGCAGTTCATACTTACAATTGATAAAGAATGGTCGTTTTTCCTGCATTATCCAGACCAACAATGATTACTTTGTGCTCTGAAATAAAAATAACACTAGTAAGTCACATAGTTAACTTTGCTATCACGATAACAACTGTGTTATGAAACAAGGTTAGTGTTGCATTTTTGACTGACTTCCTAAGCAAACACTGCAAAACTGCAGGTGCCGCATTTCATGGGCCATACCTAAAAGCTGGTTGACCGTGGAGGTGTACAAACCCGTGCACTGTTCCGAGCAGCTAAGCGACTGGTCGCTTTTTCCCCATCTGCACATCTATAGGAACAATTTCTGAGAGATTACACGCTGTTTTTTTCCTTCTCTAAACCGCTAGAGCACTCTCATGCTGGAATCCTTTCCCAAACTTCCACACATTTTTGTGGATTGTAACAGACCGCACTCTCTATTCCCCCCAACTACAGTAGTTCTCCAGAACACGTGCTTACACATGTTAAATGTTCATTTCCAAGGCTGTACTTTTATTATGGCCTGCAACACCTTGATCTCTTTGCAAAGAGTTGTTAAAAACCACAGCAAGGCTGGTCTGCACTGCAAGCAGGGTGATCCACCTGGCTCCCGCAGTGCCCTCGTTTCCTTTCAGCAGGTTTGGAACCTGGAGAACACATTTGCCTACGAATATTTTGCAGTACGCATTCACCCAATTTAGTTTTAGATGAACCAGAAAGTACTACACAAAACTACTCTGACACATACGCGAACACATTCTGGAGCTCAATGCCAGAATCAATTATTGTTTCTATTTAGCACCTTCTTTCCCATACATCACAAAACTCAATTTGAATTCTACAGCTGGTGTTGTCAAGCACATTCAAATTTATGATTTCCAGGACGAGTCAGCACTGCCTGCTCTCAGCCCTATTACACAACTTTTCGTTGCACAAATAACCTTGGCTTCGACAGGACTATCTGTGCAAGTAAAAGCTTTGCGAGAAGGGGCTTTCTTCCTCCCCTCCCCAGTGGTCCACGAGGGCAACAAAAAGCCATTACAAGTCCGCCCAAGCTTCAGGCAACCAGAGACCAATTCCTTCTGTTAGCAACGTACACTCGCATTGATTCGTCACGGAGGAGAGAGGGAGGGGACAGGGGTCAGGTAAGTGGGGTTTCTTGGTTTTCATTTTATCAATATTGTGTGGTTTTGCAGAGTTTGTCTTACGTACCATCAAAGATAAATTCCAGTTTTAATAACTTTGCATAACTGCACAATATTGTAAAAATATCTGCTTACCTGACCCCACATAACTAGGAACTTTTGTTTCTGGTGTGATGTTGCCAGCATAGTGGATGTTAGGAAATCAGTTGGAACGGAAGATCTGAGGTGGGGCTGGATGCTACAAGACAAAAATATTTTGTTGTGTTTGCGCTAAGCGTCAATGGGCATATAGTTGGGACATTCAGCATGCATGTGTGAGAGTATTTAAGTTCACCCAGAATCAAATTTAGAAGACCTTATAAACACAGAGAAGAGCTTCAGCATGTTTTACAGTTAAAGCTCCGACTCTCATTAAAACCTTACTGTAAGGAGACAGGCGTTACAAATCTGAAGTTACTTTTCACGTTTGCTCCATAAGCAGCAATTTTGCCACATATGGAAGTTGATCCCTCAAAGCCATTAATAAACGGCAGATGAGGAGAGGAGGCGAGACGCAACGACACAACACAGCTGTTTTCAAATTAATAATTTAA
>NW_009648154.1:411683-418787 GCF_000708025.1 Charadrius vociferus
CCTCAGGGGCGAGCGCGGCCTTCGCCGCGGCCGCCGCTCGCTCAAACGACCGCAGAGAGACTTTTAAACGCCTTGTGGTTATTTTTTTTACCTCATTTATTGTAGAAAAGTTAATGCAGTGTTTTTTTATACATCTAAATTCCGTAAAACAAACCCATAGAAAGGAGGATACTCTTCAGCATGCAAGCCCGCGTTTTCTCCGCTTTTTAAATGATTCCGGTCACAAAAATAACACCTTTTTTTTTTTTTTTTTTTTTTTTTTTTTTTTTTTTTTTTTTTCCCCCCCCTTCGAAAGCCACTAAAAGCAGAGGGAGAGCAAAGCATGCAACACTGTACACAATTTGCATAGTATATTGTACCCGGCATGCCTCGTAGGATGCTACACATACAGTATAGGAGTAAAAACAAAAAAGGGGCGAATCAGCAGAAAATAAAACACAAAATTGGTGTGTTTTTTTCTTTTTTGTTTTTTTTTTTCTTAGCAACATCTTTCCCAGCGTGACTGAACAGGCTCCCGCTGAGGTAACCCCGCCAAGCCATCGCTGCCAACCAGTTTTGGGGTGAGAAACAGGATTTTCCGGCCCCTGAGAAGCCCGAGGTCCGTCGTTTGGGGTTTGAAGGACCATTTTTGTCGTCTTCTCGTCGCCCCTCTGTTCCTCAGGCGTACACACAAATCTGCATTTCGCCTGATTCCCTTCTACGCTGTTCTTGCACAGCGTTGACTTTTCTCTGCGCGAGAAGAGAATCGGACGTGTTTATATATACACACATATATATACACATGTGTTTATATATATAGACACACCTTGGGCCCAAGCATGCATTCCTTAAGCTGACTTTCCTTTACTTTTAAATTTACTTTTTAAAACTGTATTTATCTTTTTAAAATTTAAATTCTCAGCAGTACGAGTAGAAGTTTTGGGTGGACATCTATCTTTTTAAAATTTGAATTCTCAGCAGTACGAGTGGAAGTTTTGGGTGGACATTTATCTTTTTAAAATTTAAATTCTCAGCAGTACGAGTGGAAGTTTTGGGTGGACTCGTCCACAGCTGGTACGGTGTAACGCTCCTCTCTCCCCCACCTCCCCGTCCCCCCCCCCCCGAAAGCACGTAGCTCCGTAGCCCCGACAACTTAATTACCGGGGGTGTTTAATTCCCAACCTTGGGCTACCTGTGTATTCGTGGGATATTCATCAGTCGTATGCCAAAATCTGTACGTTGGCCAAAAATAGAAGTTATTAATGTAATTTCAGCTTTGAGGAGGAAATTAGCAGAAATGAATGCAGTGGACTTTCTAATTTTAAAAGGTTGTTGGTTTTTTTTCATTAATTAGTATGGAAGGAATGCAAGTTATTGAAAAATCAATCACATATGCAAAATGCGAGGCTTAGAAATACACTGCTGAAGTATCAGGCAGCAAGTTAAACTGATCAAAAATGCAATAAATCCATTGATGCTGGATCAAAATATCTACCCCTTCTTTTTTTTTTTTTTTTTTTTTTCAAAAATACAATGCCAAATGCAGTAGTGGAATTATTGTAAATTTGTGCTATTACAAATGTGCTTCTTTTTCCTAGCTCTGTTTTTACATCATTGGCAAAATATATTACTCTGTACTGTACAATATATTTTCTCACTATATGGATTTTCTACTGCTTATACAGATTAGAATTAATATCAATTAATAATACGGGACTGTGGTGTTAAATTTAATCACATTTTGTTTTTCAGGAAATATGGATAAGGCATATGATTATCAGTACGTGACATTTTATGGTCAGACCTCGCACATACTGACTCTCGGAGAAGACAGTAATAAACGCTGTGTCCCGTAGTAGGTGTCTGCAGGATCTAGTCCAGATAGTAACTCGCTGCCAAGAAATTTGAGGGGGAAAGGCGAATCTACTAAAGACGGCTGGGACCAAGCCGATGCTACTCCCAGCTTCACCACTTTCCAAGGAATAAAGGGATGACACACTCTTACTAACATTTTAACATGACTTCTGCCTTCTCCCAAAATTCTCTCTGTGGATTCAATTACAGTATTTCTCCTAACTTCTTAAATGGATTCCGCAAGTAATGAAAGAGATCTTAATACAAATTTCAATACGAAGTAGCATTTTCAGCTCTTTCTCCAAGATAATGCCTTACATATATTTTACAACATAATTAAAATGTCCCTTTATTTTTAAAGACCATACCTTTATTTTTTCCTATATAAAATAAACTGGACTTGAATAACAACCTAACAGAGGTTATTCAAATAATGTACTCGCTTTTGGCATCATTTTAAAGATAGTGGGAACTCAATTCCCCCCAAGTTAGAATTGGCTACATTACAGTATCTTCACTCTCGTTACTCTTTCTAGAACTGCTATTTGAAGGAATGAGAGGTAACAGCAACAGAATCCATGATAGCAGAACGCCATGTACCCAAACTTGCGTTGAGACCAATTAGGGTAACACAACCCAGTTTTAAAATACAGATTTTTAGGAGTGAAAACAGATTTGTATCAGTGGTATTTTACAAAATACGCATTTGTTTTTTCATTTTGTGGTCTCCAATTATTTTTGCGTTAAAGAAAATGAAGACTGCGGAGTAAAGGACAGGCTTCAGAAGCACTGAACTTGGAAAAAAAAAATAGCAGAGGACACATTGAATACATTCCTAAAGAAAAAATGACTCATGAAAGCCCTAACCTACCCAAATCAGTATGCTATAAAGTAATAGTATTAGCAACATTATTTTGAGAATGGTAATGTCGGCAAACATGACATCTGGGGATGTTTCAGAGAAGCCTACGGTATCGAGACCAAACTGTCATGGGCTTATGCACATCCAGAGGAACCACCACCATCTCGTTACTCCTCCAGCTACCTTTCCTCCTTTTGGTAATTTTCACTCTCTGAAGTACCTATTAACCATTATTTTAAAAGCAAGGAGCACAAAAAGATTAAAGCCCCAAATATCAACTTCAGAAGCAGCTTTCGAACCTGGAGAAACCACAGTAAAATGTTTTCCTGTTTGCAGCAAACCCAACGCTAACACTGTGAGTACCATCACTGGCAACTGCGTCTGCCGAGCCACAGAGCCACCTCCCATCCCACACACCGCGTTTATCCGGCTCCATCAGAGGTACGTCAGGCAGACCCGGTGTCCAAAGCTGGCCGAGTGCCCAGTGGGGGACTGAGATTAGGGGTGATTAGCAAGAGGTAACAGCACGCACTTCGGAAACAGCTCTTGCTTATCAAGTACAAAATCGGGGGCGCTACCTGATTTCCACGGCAAGATGATTTTTCAGGATACAAGCCGGCTGTCGGGCCACACCGCGCGATCAGTTCTCAAGCAGAGCAACTGATTTTTGCCAGACTGACCTGTTTAGAAAACGATGATCTAATTTGGCCCACTGTTTATAAACTAAAATTTGATACGGAATGCTTCAGTTGCATTCCTTTAAACATGATTTCGTAATATACTCCGAAAACATAATCAGTTGGGAGTTGCACAGCCCATGGGGTAAATGCTCATCTATGGAACTAGTAAAAGAACCTGTACATCTGTTAAATACAACCTGCCAAAGTATTTTAAATCAAAAGCTTAACAATTAATTATCTTTAAAGTGGCTTCAAGATTTTTAAAATACTTTGTTAATTCATTCACAAACATATGAATGCACTGACGTATATTGTCTTTAGATATTAAGACTGTTGTTATCACCTTTATTGGCTGAATTATCATTAATCCAAAAGTGTCCTAATGAAAAACTCAGATAACAACAACAACAACAACAAAAAAGTTTTTATAAACATTTCTAAAAATTTCTCTGAATAAGCCAGAGCTTAGGAACAGAACTCTGATCTTTAATAATATTTTAATAACAAGAAGAAATGGTATGAGGACTGGAAAATTAGTCTTACTCGTATTCATTCAGGAATACATGAACTTCACAATTTTATATAGCGCCATTGCATAATAAATCACAATACAGCTGGCTAGCATTGCTGAAGTTCTAATACAAATACTATGAGTTAACATGTCCTGATCAACATTGCAGCTTTTACTGATTACCGTGTTTCCTAAAAATAATTGACTTTTTAAAATAAAGAGTTCCCATAGCTTGTATCTAGAGAAGAAATTAATCATCTATTAGCATATTCAGTGTATTTGTACTTAAAGATGTAGCTATCTTCAAAGAATAAAAAAACAGCAAGCAAGACCTGCCGGATCACTTATAACCGATTTCTTATATTAAATGGGCAGTGGGAGAGGGGAGGGTAAACTAATTACATACAACAGTAAAGTAAACTTAAACCCACACAATAAAGGAACGCAATGTGTTCTTTCAAGACAATACAGGACTTCCCTCACAAGCTTGTTTTTATTAGAACAAACAAAGTAGTTTTGGCACTTCAGATGCTGCAGGTGATGGAATTTGTGCATATGTGTTGTGTCGATCTTTCCCTTTACTAGCGTGACATGGAAGACTTAAAAACAAGGCTCCAAAAGGCTCTAGAAATAAATGACATTTTTGTCTAGGAAATGATAAAGCAGTAACCTTGTTTACTAGAAAATATATGTAGATGCTTCGCAGCTACCTGCCATTAAAATGCAAATATCTTCAAGCAGTTAAATGATCTGATCCCTAATGCTACTACAGAATAAAGATAAAGAGCTGTCTAATCTAGGTTTATACATCTCAGTGCATCCTTTGCAATTAATACTTTAATGCACACAAACAAGAAACTTATTAAAGCTTATAGAAAAAATGTTTTGCCTAATGCCTTCTTTCTCATGCAGGTATGTGTGCTGTACATGTAACAAAGAGTTGTAAAAATTACTGGAGAATGCTCCACTGTGCTATAGCAGAAAATATTAGAGAAGGCAGCTGAAGCTACCGTTCCCAGACCAGATCCTGCCCTGCTTTCTCAGCCTAAACGCTCTTTTGGAATCTGCAGGCATCCAGCCTGAGAAAATCAAACAGGATCAGGTCTGTGATATCCATTCTTCACTCTGTTACTCCAACGGATGCAGATATTCTCTTTTTTCTTTTTTTTTTTTTTTTTTTCCTTGGTAACCGGCCCATTCGAATCATCTAGTGGTGTTGAAGGCTGCCTTTTAGGCAGTGAAGTTGTTTAAAAAATTAATCATGCATCTGCAGTCTTTTAATGCTGCTAGAGATACACATCATTTTTGGTTGTACCAGATAGGAGATGAATTCTTTTTCTCATTGTTAACATCAAGAAGATAACCAGACTCAACAGTGGTGGAAAATACCAGTGATTTTTGCTAACCGGTCCAGAAAGTAGAAGAAACCGTAATATTCAGGAATTTCATTTAGTGCTACATGCTTTTAAAGCCTACTGTCAGCAGGCTTTGGGAAGAAAATAAGCAAATATAAAAGTTTATGATCCTCACTTTTGAAAAAAATAGTTTTGATGTGAACCTGCATTAAAAAAATGCACATTCAGCATAGTTCTGTCAATTTTAGAAAATGCATGCAGTGGTCAGTTTCAGGAGTCTCTGCGTAAAGACATTAGTGGGTTGTACAAAACGCTCGGTTATGGTAAATTTTTCAATCGCATCGGATCTAAGGCTTCACTGATCGTGTAAGACATAAGGTCCAATCACCTAAATTTATCTATTCAAAGAAACTGAAGACTCAGCAGGTGAAAAGAAGTGATTGTTAGGAAGTAAGGCAGCAGTATCTCCAAAGATTTACCATAGTTCTTTGAATGAAAAATGTCAGCTCTACGACTTTACCGTGAGCAGATTTTTTTCTGCACGCTGATTCTGACCAATACGTTATTTTAAATGTTCATCATTTACAAATATTTAACCCTGCCCCCTTCCCTCGGATTTCATTACTGGAATTTAAACTGGTGTTCTTCTGGAGAGTTCTTGTGCGATGCTGGAATTTTCAGACATTCAAAGATGGATTTTGAAAGATGTAACATGTAGGTAGGTACTCAGATGTACTGGAATGTAGGTACTCTACATACTGGGTAAGAAGAGGGTATTGTTTTCCATTTAAAAAGGCAGAATACTAAAAATGGGGAAAAAAAATGTGTATCCATACACTAATGTTCCATTTTGGGACTACTAGCTGTATTCAGGGAAATGAGAGGGAAAAAATAAAAAGACTACTCCCGACCTCTAACCATACAAACTATTCTAAAGTTTGTTCATTTTCCTGTTTCTATTTCCCCTCATCCTGTCATAGTTCATCATTGCTGACCGCAACAAAAATGTCAGTACTGGCTAAACTAAAGAAATCATTTTGCTGCAACATTCATGCCAGGTCTAAAAATAATTTCAAACTGGAAAGTATTTTGTAACCGCTGCAATAATTTGTGATATTTGGCACTCCCAAATAGTTTACGTTTCGTTTGTCTGAAAAAGCCATTCCGGAAATACGTAGTTAGAATAAATCCTTTTATTCTAACCTTAAATGTAAATTGAGCTTCCGGCAAGCAAACACTGTCGCTGACATTCTGGCTTCGAGTGGTTTGTAATTTTCAGATTTTTCATTTGTATTTTTTTTTCAATTGATTGCAACATGCTCAAGTCGACTTTCCAGTCAATTCACCCAAATTCCAACAGGAATTGGTTTATAAATTGGTTCCAACTGGAACTGGTCATTTGGAATTTCCAGCACAGGAAATTATTTTATAAGTGCCTTGATAAGTACCCTAAATTACAAATGGATGTGTCTAATATCTAACGACAAGAAAAAGTATGGCTATAAATGCAAATGCTGTACTAAAAAAAAAAGAAATCCAAAAAACAACCTATATGATCGGGCATAAACATAAGGGCATGGTAACTTTTTTTTGCCCCCTACTTAACATCAAATGACAGCAGAGTGCAACTTCAGTATAACCGCGTTACATCTGCCAAATTAAGATGATATTTCTTTTTTTTCCTAGCTACGTTATGGCAAGTTATCAACTGATGAATACTATTTTTCCCCAGGTTCTTGAACTCAAAGCCTATGTCGTGAATCATGGCTATATCCTCCAGGGGATCCTCGGTTCCTATGGGGTTTGTAAGTGTCCTGGTACGAGTCAGAGTATTCTTCTTCCACTAGAGGATAGTGATCTCGG
>NW_009648154.1:418853-483557 GCF_000708025.1 Charadrius vociferus
GAGGTCATTAGACTTCGCCGCTCAATTGGAGAGTTCTCTGTAGAATGGCTGCTGTGCCTCATACGCTGGCTCTACGAGTGCCAAAGAATCCAAGCGTTAATACAGACAAAGAGGATTTTACATTTTTTCAACTTGTTTTGAGACTTATTGTGAGGTCTTTCAGAATCCATCCACTTTTGTGTTACTCATTTTATATTAAAGTCTGCGCGCTACAGGAATGGGTTACAAGAATAGTCTGGTTCCTAGAGCTGAAAGCAGACCAAAGGCAGTATTACGACGTGTACCTTAATGGTATTCACCTTGTTCGATATTACAGGCCAGTTAGCATGAAAAGTGAGCTGATGTATTCAGCATTTATCACTTTTCTCTGATCATGAACATAACATTCATGCTTCTATTCAGCTTAGAAATTTTTGAGCATTGATCTAGGTGGTTTTAAAAACATCTGAAGATGTTTGTTGCGGGGTTTTTTTGGTTTTGTTTTTTAAAAGGTGCAGCTCTGAGCCCTGTTTAAAAACCTTCATATGACCAAACAAATGACGGACTGCTAACCAGGCAGCTATGGGGGGGGCTAAAATGATGAGGTATTAACAAAGTCTTTCAACTAAAACATAATAAATATTTTAAATATGTTGACGGCAAATCCTTTTCTAAGATAACTTATTAATTGAAAGGTTTAGCCTTTGCTATCCTCACGTTCCCGTAATGTGCCTCATTTGTCACAGGAACAGAATTAGTTCATCTTTTTTGCCAGTAAACTGGCACAATGAAGAAATAGCCTCAAAAAATATTTTGTTTGCCATCCTCACCCATTACACCTCTCAAGAGCATAGCTATCCGTACTCTCAGAACAAACTCTGTCGATACTTTTCTTTCTCCAGATTACACGCCCAATGTCATTGTTCTGATCCCGCGACTGCCCAGAGAACGCTGCGCTCTTGTGGCCTCAGGTTCCCGCGCACAGACAGCATCGTCTGCGCCTCTCCCTGCGGAAATTCTGGCCCCGCTCTCTGCGCTCTACAACCTTCCTCCTATTGCTGCGCCCTCTCCGTATGGCAACTGTTTAGCTGCATAATTTATACCGAAAAGCTTGTCTGCACGGGGAAGTAACTGTGCAGATGGGTGTACATTTACAGCACCGCAGATAGGATGTCGCATCTCTTTCTGTGGATCGATGCTACCAAGGTTACTCACGGAGAGATGCCACGTCACGAGCTGGCACGGAAAAGGTGCCCTTCTGCAAATTCTCACACTCGGCTACTGGGTAGCAACTTCTATCACATTATCCCTCGGTTTTCCTTATAGCATCATGTTTTAGTAGTGATTACATGTCAAAGTCCACATAGTTTCTTCAAAAATTATGCTTCTTGTATTTATTTGACCTGGGCATACAATTTTGATATATAATCACCTAATCAATTGCAACTTTAACTTTCTGTGCTCGCACCCTCTATCTTCCCTGTAGTAATTTACTGCTCTGGCTGCAACCTGCCCCTTTCGAGAAACCATCCTGTTTCCCTGCCTCGACTGCGTAGTCGTTCTGATCCCACTATTTACCTCCTGAGAGGTGTAAGGGTGGCACAAAACTGGCGTGGTCGCATGCTGGTCTTATGCCCCAAATAACTTTTGATCCTGCAGCGCAATTGGAATGATAAGCTGCATTACATTTTCTGTAGTAACGGACTTAAAATGCAAATCTCCTGAAGCCCAAGAAACACATATCCCCCAAACTTGAATTACAGGATTTAAGGCCATTTGCTGAAATTAGGCTACACTATGTAGGTTTAGAGCTAACCGGGGATTAGGTACAAGGGCAGACCGCTGGCGCCTAGGAGTGGGCAATGGCAAAGTTTACTCTTCCTATTGAGGACTGCAAACACACACAGCTCAACACCGACATCTTCCCCTTTTAGGCAAGGTCACCTCCAAGGACTGAATGACCACTGGCTTTGGTAGGTGTACCACGCGCGGCGTGATGGGGCACAGCGGTAGCACGCTGTTCCATATGCCCTCTCACTTTCTCTGATTCTTCTGTATCTGTGACATTTAAGTTCACCCTGATGACCTTCATGAAGCCCAAAGACTTAAGTTAAATGAGAAGTTTCAATTCTCAGTAAACTAAAGCCCAAGCCATAATCAAGTAAAAAAGGGATACTCCCACGTCCTGATTAAGTGAAGTATGTACAGATCATCCCCGCAAATCTGTATCGTTCTCAGGTGTGGCCGTTACACCAGGCTCTGGGCTTTTGGTATTCAGTTCCCCAAGATATCAGCGAGAAGGAGTCACAAGGTCCTAAGAAGTATAAATTCTTCATATATCATAAGCACCTAAGCTACTTTAAATCCTGAGATTCACATGAGTGCTTTAATTACCATAGCGCATCATTACAGTTAGAACGGATGCAAATCCTTCCAAAGGCTTGAATTAGTGTAAAACCTCTCGGTGGATAAGCACTTCAGATGATGGAAGTCTTTACTGCCAGATAACCATGTAAAACATCAGAACTCTTTACGTGGACCTCAACGCTGAAGTGGCACCGAAAGGGAAATCCTGGGGGCTGTAGTTGGGCATCATTCACTCAGGGAGAACTTGACCCCTCTGCAGAGAACTAGCACCATTCAAGTCCCACCTAAGCCTTCACAATCAGGGTGAAGTGGGGATTAAGTGACGCATACCTTCAGCCAGCCCACTGCACAGGGGTGATTTTCATCTTCAGTGTGAGTTTTCCCTAAGTAAATGGAGCAACATTTCACAGTTACTGCTGGTGTCCATTGATCAGAGAGAAATAAATGCCTGAAAAAAATTCTGTGGATACACCCAGTTTTCAAAATGAAACTGAAGAGGTGAAAGTTCTGCAGATGGTATTTTATTGTCATGAAGGGATGGAAAACTGAAATTTTAAGGCAAGTGAAAATGGAAACAACAGTTTACATGTGCACGTTATTAGTAATAGAACAGTGCTTGTGCATTCAGCCAGTCAGGAAACAGTGACTTACTGCTCCTAATAAAATCAAGCACAGCATTAGAAATGTGAGTATCACGTATCATGCACCTTCAGTGAAGTGCAATTCACTCACAGAGAAAACAGCTTTATGTTAATTGAAAACACTGAACAAAGCATCATTTCCTTCAGAGTTGTTACCTGCTTCCAGATACTCTACAAGCAGAACAGAGGTTAAATTTGTCAGGTGAATTATTCATTAAACGCAATTCGCTCAGCTCTACTTTTGACGTACATTAGAAAGTGCACACTCCTGGAAGGTCACACACACACACAACTCCTTCTGAAACTTTCAGACTTAAAAGTTTGTTGCAATCCTGATCTTCTCAAGCATTCATAACTATTCAGCAAAACCATTTTCTCTTTTCAAACTTAGTAAAGCACGTACTTCTCATTAAGGACTATTTACATGCCACGTTTGAAGTTTCAAAGTTCAGCCGTTTTTGAGCTATCCCTGTGGAAAAAAATGGTCAGAATTTTTTTCAATGGGTAAAAAAAAATGTATTTTATTCACACTCAAAGAACTCAAAAAGGTGAAGGCATTTTGCTGATACAAGAGACAAGCATGGAAGTTTTTCACCCAAAAGGGAATGTTTTGTGAAGTGATGAGGGTAGAAATAAAAGGGATCATTACAGATGCTGTTCTGCATTCTTAAACACGGTAGCTGTTAGCTCAGCTGCTGTGACGTACTGCACATGCTTATTCTCAACCTCACAGGGCCGCATTTGCAATGACACTTTTTCCAGATTAAAAAAAGCGCCGTTTTCTAATATGGCTGCAACACCACTCGACAGAGGGCCATTTAACTCTTCCTCAAGAACTCACTCCTTGCCAGAAAACTCCTGGCCATGTCATTCCCCATGAACGCAAGCGCAGAGACAGCGCTTCGGCACTCAGCTGACTCACGGCTTCGTCACTGATTACGGGCCTCGGCTTGCCTTCTTACTGCTGGCAGTGGCCAAACAGTGAATAATGACTAACGAAGCAAATATAAGTTATGCTATATTAAACCTATTACTCTGTTTCCCCACGGATTCAAGAACCCCACCTGATCTGCACCGGGGTTTGGGGCTGAAGTGGATTTTCCTACCTGTAATCCAGAGATTGCAGCAGGATATGGTGAAAGTGCGGTGGATCCTAAATTGCGCCCCAGGAGAGGAGTCATGGGTGTGCTACTGGTGGTGTGAGTAGCACGCCAGTATGCCTCAAGATATTCTGCCAAGTGTTCGCAAGCATCTTCCAGCTGATTTTCATCCAAAATTACATCAAACATTTCCTGATCACAACAACAAAGTTTGGTTCGTTACAATCTTACAGGGCAAAAGAAAGACACGTTAAACAATTCTCATCGCGCTAATCCTTTAAAATGCGATAAATAAGATTCAGAGCATGGGATTGCAAAAGAAAATCATACCAGTGGGTTTATAAGGTGACCAAGAGCCAAAGCTCTCAGAAGTCCCTGTATCCTTTCAGCCAGGTTCACTAGACGGCGCATGAGCCCTGCCATGCCCAAAGGCACAAGACTCCTTTAATGAATTTATTTTGCTCTAAGACAGGACCCGAAGCAGGATGTCAGAGTAACACAGGGGTGGCTCTGCATTGGTTTTGGACCCAGGGACTCACGCATGCTTCTCTCGCCCTCACTGGGGACACATTTCCAGAGTGACCATGCCCCTAAAGCCGTTTCCGCTTCAGGGAACGCAGCGTGCACTTCTGCTAGCAGCAGGACTTCTGCTTCAGCAAGGCTGCTGCAGGACATCCCACCACTGCCTACAGCTGGGAACTCTTCGGAGACTATCTCCATGCAGTGTTTGTTAATTTTCTTCATTTACGCCTGTCTGGATCGTCTCACCTCTCTGCTCTCACGTGGGCAAGACCGTGCAGGCAGGACCGTTGTCCCTGCTGAGCTGGTTACCAGGGGACAGTCCCCGACCGTCAGTGCAAGTCCTGGCGCTTGCCTCCGACCTGCTCCCCACGCAATGCACAGAGAGGGCACTGACCCCACAACGTGGAGGGAATTCAAAGCCACGTGGCTTCTCTGCTAGCCAAGAAGTCAAAGGCATACGCTGCAGACAATGTTTTTAGATTATCAGCACAACAAGTATTGGTAATCAACTGCTGATAATAAACCATCATAAACCGAGTCCCTCGAGAGAAATATAAACCTATTTTCAGCAGTGAAATTCTGTACCTCATCTTTAATCTTAACTCATGCCTTAGTGGAAAAAAAAAATATTGTGAAAATAGCACAGGAAGTGAAAAATAAGTGTTGCAGGTGTCAAGAGTAACCGATACAAACCACAGGCCACTTTTTCCTCCCCGCATATTTATAGATCTATCCAATGCACACCAAGCTGTCCTCTCTAGGATAAGATGTAAAACTGCATGACAAATTTACCATAAATTTTGATCACACTTCTACCTTCTGCCCAAAAGTCTGGTCCAGAACTTACTTTAATATTAAAGCCATATTATTTATTTTTTAATTTATTCTCTCATCGGCATGGTAGAGAAATGTTTCCTCCTCTGCCAGCAAGTATGGAGCTTTCTTCTATTAAGAAGACTCCTAACACTACATCCTCTGGTCAAATTCAGTGTTTACTGCTGCTGGTTTTGTTCCTCCATTTATCTATACCCTTTACACCCTCCTTTGCTATTTGAACACATGTTGATACACTACATAGTCCATTATATCACTCACATCATCATTTGTGCAGGAAGTTAGTAATTCAAACACAGTTAAGTTAGGAAATAAAAGAATGTGGTCTGCTTACATATACTTTGCTTTGGAAAATACTGAAATTAAAATACTACACTTGGAATATAATATGTATTTTCTTAAATAAAGAATGAATTTTGTCATTTTCCGGTCTGAGACTAGTAAGCAGTTTTCCTGCGCTGCTCGTTCCTCGCATAGCTGGCCCCGCGCGGATTCGAGGGCAACTCTGGCTGTCGATACAAAACTCAGCTTTGCAGGTTGCAAGGTACTTCTGTCTCGAGGCGTATTTTCAGCTGGGGGGGGGTTTACCAGCAAGCAGGTCAATGAATACTCTTCCAACCCCCTCCAACCACCTCGTGCTGAACTAGGGAACTGTATCTCAAGTTGGTTTTTTTAACCCTGGATCGGCTGATTCGGGGAGCTCACAAAATGCTGTATTGGCATCACTAAACGTGCTGCAAGGGGAGACAAAGAGATCTGAGACGGGAATGCCAGTACTGCTGCCTGCGGCTTCCCTTCTTAACGGAGTAGCACCTTCACGCACCTCCAAGAAAGGCACAGCTAATACTCTGGCTAACGCACCTGAACCACCCAGTTCTGTGACGGTATGTAGCTTCAGGTGGCATTTTGACAGGGATCTCAATTAAACTGAATTTAGGGAAGAAGAACTTTTAACAGTTGCAGTAGACCTGTCACCTTTGTACCAGTTGACTGTAAAATAACACCAGGACTGGTAATGGTGAGCCTCTCAGGCTGTCATTTGAAGGTCACGGGGCAAAGCTGCAACACTGGCAGGATCCCGATTCCAGGGCACTACAGTGTTTTACAGGGAAAAGCAATTACAGAGAAAGCCCTCAGTTTTTTTTCTTGCATTTAACAGTTCTGCTCATAGCTAAACTGTGTTTGTTCTATTTCTATGAATTTGGGAGGAGAGAGTCTTTTAAGGAGATCCCTGTTTGTAAGGGTCATGGAGTAAAGCAATTTCTTCCCAGTTCTCCTTACAATGCATTTTATTCACAGCAGTATTTTATTACAACATGTTTAAAATAGTTACCATACGAGCACTTCCATATACTAGTATTTCTTAAGTGATATACATTAAAGTAGTGTTCTTTCCTGAAGAGAAGATAAAATTAGTTGCCACTGTCCTCTGCTATTTCTTTTGGTTTACCGTCTGACCACTGTGAAGTATTCTGGGTGCATTACCCCAAGTTAGCAACACAAAATAAAATGGTCCTGACTCCAGAGGCATCCTCCTTCCCCCAGGACGCTCGGGAGAGGGAGTGTAAGAGGGACCGAGCCTCAGGCACAGCCCACAGTTCGTTAGTACCGCGAAGGACAATCCCAAATTGCATCTTAATCCTGGGGGTCAGGGGAGGTAAGCTCAGGCTCTGGGGGAAAAGATGCCCCAGAGAGAACCACAAGGATGGAAATGGACCTGAAAAGGAATCTGAACTTGTACATATATCTGGTGTACTGGGTATTTTTCATTATAACCAATGCATGTTAGTTCTGCTGGACTGTAATTTCTGGTATTTTTTAGGTTATATCAAATAGACCAGAGGGATGTGTACCCTCTCTTAGCATGTGATCCCTGATCCAAACGTTAAAAAAAATAATCACAAGGAACTGTATATGACCACTGTATCTAAAGCTGTATGGTTAGTACAGTTTGTGTTCCCTTGAGCCACCGTTCCTGCTTAACGGAGTCAGGCAGTGACAGACATGCTTAGCACTGGCTTGAGCAGCATCCCTGAAAGATTAGCAAGGAATTAATAATGAAAGCGGTTCCCGAACTTAAATATGCCAAAAAAGACAGCTATTTTTAAAATGTCTAGACATACAGCACCATCTGATTACTTAAGGCTGGCTCTCAGCAAATGAAAAAAAAATGAGGTTTTTACGGTTTTCAAGTATCTTCACTTTAAACAAACACTCCTCTTGCAGGAATTTGAGCTGCAAAACGGATGAAGCAGGTCACAGTGCCCAAGACAGACAGCAGTGTCTTTGGTCTTAGCAGTATACTTTTACTTAATTAAATCATGGATCGACTTGGTCCTTTAATTTAAACTTAACCAAGACTCTTATCTCCCCTTGAGTGCTCTAAGTCAGCAATGACTTTCTTGAGATCAAACGGGGCAAAACTGATGGGATGGTTTCTGCAGAAGGCTGTTGCGCAAGTCAGAGTGGAAGGCAGCCTCTGAGCAAGTACGGTTATATGTTTGCAATCTGGACACTCTGAAATTTGGAAATATTCTTCTTATCCAGGTGGGGTCTCACTTAGGCAACAAAATACAATTACAGGACTGGGTGTTAAGGAGGAGTTTACTCGATCCCGGGAATGGACAATCTAAGTGCCACCATGCCAGGAACAAGCAGGGACGTGTATCCTGCTGCTGCACGCTGTTTATTTCAATCCACGCAGCGAACTGCCTCATTTCAACCGATGTGAGCAAACCTAAGTGGAATAAGAGGAAATCACTGTATAAAGGGCCAACGAGGCTGTGAAACATGCACGGCCTTCTCTGTGCAGGTGGAAAAATAAATACACCTTTCAAATGTGAAGAATGTGCAGCGGATTGTTCTGTGTGTAAGCTGAATGACAGCTCGGTGTAAACACCACAAGCCGTATTCAGACGGGTGCAGGTGCAACTCCATTTAACTTGGCTCGCACCCATTAGGAGTTAGGAAGGTATATGCTTTTATAGAAATTATTTTGTACTACAGAAAAATGTACAATTTCGTTTTAGTTAATGGAACCTGAATGGCTCACGGGAATTCTCCGTCATCATTTTAAGAGATAACAATTCAGTAGAAAATTACATGTGAGAAACATAATATAGCTGAGCTCTCCAGAAGAGATGGCTTGAAGATCTTTCAGTGCTGCCCGAAGTGGAAAACAAGGGTGAGACAGCGAGGAACACCATCTACAGTTACTGTAACCAGAAGCTTACAGGTCTTTGCAGCGACACAACCAGGTGGATGCACACGCAGTCACCATCTACCCCTGGGGACAGCTGGACGGCTGCGAGGGGGGCTGGCGGGGCGAGAGGGACAGCAGGAGGGCGGCTGCGAAATCCTCACCCGCTGGGGAGACGGCAAGCTGTCTGGGGCACAGAGGGCACTGCAAAAAGTGTATTTAACTGGCAAAATCGAGATGTACCTCCCACATACACACACCACCGCCAGCGCCCTTCTGGATTATTTTAATTCTGCTCTATATCAGGCAAAGGTGGAATTTGCATCAGATCTCTCCTATTCTGGTCAAGTTCTATGCCTCCCTTCCACTTTTAGATAAGGAGGACAGACATTTCAGCCAAACCTATTAACTTTTTTCTCTGCTTTCTAACATTCCAGTGGGAATCTAGCCTGAACATACACCATAACATTGCAAAACCTGGCAAAATTCAAAGTTTGACAGACCCACATTAATGATTCCTCACTTTGTATTCAGCTGAAACTACTGAGTAAACATAACCTGAACTTGCTAGCAGTGTCAGCAGCTTGAAATGTTTTTTTCCAGAAAGCGGGTCCATCCATGTGGAATTACCCACTCTGGCTCAGCCAAGG
The DNA here is from genome assembly GCF_000708025.1 of Charadrius vociferus. NCBI lineage: Eukaryota > Metazoa > Chordata > Aves > Charadriiformes > Charadriidae > Charadrius > Charadrius vociferus. The sequence continues at coordinate 428,146 of NW_009648154.1, forward strand.
CAGAACTATTGGGCAGACCTGATGCCACAGAGGGGCCCGACTCTTCTACGCAGGCGAGAGGAGGCAACGCTGCTGAGGAAAGATGGGTGCCGTGGTGCAGCAGAGCCCAGCAGCCTCCACACACCAGCTCGCCATTAGGTGAGGTCCACCTGATGGCAGGAACCAACAAACCTCAAAGGCCAACCAGTGGGCAAGAGGAGAGAGAAGGAGAAAGCTCTCTCCAGGTCTCCCTTTCCGCTGCATGGAGTGCCACCATTCCCACCACCAGCAGCTGTGGGACATCTGAGGGGCGTGAGAGCACTGGCCTAAAGGAGATGTGGCTCAGCCTCAATTCCTACCAATGGGAACCGTTAGAAAGCAACATCTGTTGCTGTAATTTAGGTGGAGTGGCCAGAAATACCTCAATTATCTTTTAATGGCCAGTGGGGAGAAGAGAGGAGGAGGCTGTGAAGTCTGGTATCTTAAGAAGCAAATAAAACCAAGTTTCATGGAAATAAATCTTTGTAGATCATTACTGCAGAACAAAAGCTGTTTGAACTTTGTTACTTTCATCTGAATCGAGAATAAAAGCCATACAAAATGAAGGCAATCTCTTTAAGGTCTACGTAACAGAAGGCAAAGTTTTCTAGAAGCATTATCTGACCATTAGGGTTGGGCATTCGTTCTGCTGATCTCAACTCCCAAATTTGTTCCTAGATTGTTCCAAGACATTTCTTTTGTCAGCACTTGCCCTATTTTAAGTCAGAGAGTGTGATCATGGAAACCTTCCCGGTGCCTATTCTGAATTTCTGTGATTTAATCTGACTTCTCCTTGCAGTTCTCTGGCATGAGAAAGACGTGCAATACAGCGAGCCGTAGGCTGGACTGTCTGATCACTGCCCTGCTACGAACAGCAGTCTCTGCTCTACCAGAGCAATGTTACCGGACCAATGAGGACCAAAGTCCTCATCCAAGTTTTTTTCCACCGAGTGGCTTTCTCTGTTGTGGAAGCCAGGCGTGGTTTTCGAAAATAAAAGGAAGTTTGAGCTGCCCTGTCCAAACACCCGTGCAGCTTTTCTGCACAGCGCTGCCTGCCTAATCAGCTCTCCGGGACCTCTGCTCCTTACGCAGCAGGTGATTCAAGGTGAGTAATCGGTATCTTTGATAAAACGGTCAGCGAGCAGAGACTGCGCTCCCATGAGGTAACCGGAATGGCTTGCAGGCGCTGCTGTGTCAGGAGGCTCAGGGATCACGTGCGTGCAGACACACGACTGGCGGTGGGTCTGGACTCCCTGCACAGCTGAAGGAAAGTTCTCTGCAGCCTCCTCCCAAACCAGGAGTCCGAGACTTTGGCCCTGTGAGACCTTAAGATAGCACTGCTTCACAAATGATGTAATTTGCTTTTGTCCTAGTACATCAGTTTTACCATACATGTCGTTGTTGACCTGTCACCTTGCCAAAGATCGTAATAAACCCAGCACAGGCGATAACCAGGATGAAAGTATCGAACAACTTGTTTCTTAGCAATAAAAGCTGATCGAGGGTTGCAACTGCAGGGCTGTCTGAATCACCATAAAGTGACGTGGTAACGTATGAACTCAGCTATAATCAAGGACCAACGCAGCAGAAATCTTTAAAACTCCACATATTACAAGTTACTTAGCCTTTCTTCTGTACTTACTGGTGGGCATTGTGCAAGTTTATCAGCTGCCACCAACTGAACATTCAAGTGTTTACTTTGTGACTTTCCTCTAGATTTAATCAGTCGCTGCAAAACCTGACAGAGGAAAAGAGGAAAATGTGAGTTTAAGGATCACGTATCTCCATAAAGCTCAGACTGACATCCCATCAGAGGATTACCAAGTTCAGAAGCTCTCCGTTATGTTTAACAAAAGGGATAAAATATTGTCCTTGAATATAAGCATAAACCTTTCCGATAACCTCCCTGAAAGCTGTGCACATTTCCCTCTCATCACGTTTGACCCCTTGCAAATATTTCAAATGCAGTGAGAAAGGCGATTCTGCTTTACTCTACTTGTAGTGATAGGTTATTTTTGACAAATGTAATCTTCTCCAGGACCACGAAAATTATACATATACAGAATTATACTGGATTGGTGGATTGACTGCAGCACAAAAGTAGCAGCATGTTATGTTGTGTAGCAATAACGCTGTAACTTAATCTGTTCTGAGGTGCATTTTGGGTACAGGAGGTATTTTACACACATAGTTCATATTACTCTTTTATTATTTTCCTTCCCTGTGTCCGTTACTAGAATTTAAGGGGCAGAAAAGTTAGGAATCCTAAATTATTTATCTGTAAAGTCTCAAAGACAATTACAGAATTATAGAACAACAGAGTATTTTTTAAGTTGGAAGGACCTCTAGAGGTGTCTGTGCCAAGCCCTCACTCCAGGTAAGGCCAGCTGGATCAGATTGCTCGAGTCCTCCTCCAGCTGAGTTTTGAACATTTCCAAGGAGATCTCACCACCTCTCTGAGCCCGGACTGACCCATCTCTGCTCGTACAGCCCAACATGTGACTGATTCCCTGCTGCAAGGGCACACTGCTCACAACGGTCCAAATCGTTACCCACCAAGACCGTAGGCCCCCGGCTGCAGAGCTGCTCCCCAGCCAGCCGGCCCCAGCCCAGGGGCAGGACTTGGTATTTGCCTGTCCTGAACTTCAAGAGGTTCCTGACAGCTCGTTTCTCCAGCCTGCCAAGGTCCCTGCTCTCTGAACATTAACCTGCCCCAGAATTAGGTATTGTTCACAACCTTGGACATTAACAAAGGTCATTAACAAAAATGTTGGACTGTACTGGCCCCATTACAGACCCCCGAGTGACACCACTGGTAACCAGCTGCCAGCTGGACTTTGTACCTCTGACCAGCACCCTGGACCTGGCAGTCTGTCCAACCTTCCATCTCTCTTATAGTCCACACTTGTCCAGACCATATCTCACCAATTTGCCCATCAGGGTACTACAAGAAGACCACATCAATGCCTTGCTAAAGTAAAGGCTGACAACAGCCAATGTTCTTCCTTTGTCCACTGGGGTCATAATCTCATGACAAAAGGCAGCCAGGTTGGTCAGGCATGATTTCCCCTTGGCAAATCCCTGCTGGCTGCTCCCAATCCCCTTCTTGTCTCACATGTGGCTGGGGAACAGCTTCCCAGAGGATATGCTCCATAACCTTCCCATGGAGGACTGAGGTGACTGGCCTATAGTTCTCCAGATCCTCCTTCTCACCCTTCTTGAGAATGGATGTGACATCTGCCTTTTCCCAGTTATCAGGAACCTTCCCAGATCACTATGAGCTTTAAAAGGTAATAGAGAACAGCTTTGCAATGGCATGAGACTGCTCCTTCAGACGAATCCCATCCAGTCTCTTGCTCTTGCAGATGTCCAGTTAGTTAGGTGGTCTCCAGATCAACGTTCCTCTGCTGTGGGTCCCTGCCACACACTGCAGCGGGCCCAGACTTTTCTTAGCTTTCCTTCTGCTTGCCATGTTCTTACAGAAGCCTTTTTTGTTACCCTTAAGATCTCATTAGTCCTAGCTCCAGCTGAACTCTGGCTTTCTTAACTTGACCCCCAGATGTATTCCTCCTGGGATGCCTCTCTCCGCATCCATCTTCCGTGTGCCTCCTTTTTGCGTTTGAGCTCAGGCTGCTCCCTGTTCATCCACACTGCTCTCCTGCCCAGCTCCATGTAGGAACAGATCATTCTTCTGCTTGGCGGAAGCTGTCCATTCAGACCACACAGCTCTCCTGAGCTGCTTCATTATCCAAGAGAGTCTTCTATGGGATCCTGCTAAACAGGTCCCTAAACAAGCCAATTCTAGGGTCCAGGTCGGCCATTCTGTTATTTGTACTGCTCACTTCTCTCAGGATCTTAAATTCCACCATCTCACGGTTGCTGCAGCCAAGGCTGTCCTGCACCTTCACAACTCTGTCCAGTTCTTCCTTTTTTCCTCTGCAGGTCCAGCAGAACCTCCCCCATCACTTGCTGGTCACCTGCACCAAGAACTGGCGCATGCCTCTCTGCGGACATCTCCGATGTGCCACAGTGGTCACTCCAGCAGGTGTTGGGCAGAATCCCACCATCGCTGTGTCTCCATCGTGACTCCAGGCCCTCTTCTGCACTAACAGCCATGGTCACGGTGGGGTCCATGCTGTGCTCCTGAGCAACAGTCACACTGACGCTCCGTGGCAGGAACTGGCCAGCAGCCTGGCCACACTGGCCCAGACCCAGCTGTGGATGGTCTATCAACATGCCCCAGGCGGAAGCCACAGAGAAAAGCAGACAGGCTTTGTGATCAACGGACAACCATCATTAACTGCCTGGGAGGTGGGCAAAGGGCCGGGTGTCTTCTCTGAAGCTCAGCCTAAGGTTAGGGCTTGTAGAGAGACAACCCAGAACTATGGCCGCATTGGCGTAGGGGGGCTGCAAAGGGACTGCCAGGGGGAACTGAGAGCTACAGAAAGAATTCGCTCCTCAGGAATTTTTTTGTGTACTGGATCGGTGGGTGCCTCGTCTAAGGCTCAGCCTAAGGTTAGATTAAGGTTTAAGGCAGAAAAAGGAATTGCATCAGAAATTCCCTTGTCAAGCCCTTGATCTAAAAATTTCACTTTTTTTCTCTTCATCTCACTCTTAATTTCTTCAGAAGCAGATACCACACCGCTCACTCCCACACTGCCTGCCAGGTCCCTCTCAAACGCGCATATTTTAAGGGTGAGATACATTACCTTCGGAGAAGACACTTTAACATGGACAATAATTGGAGCTAAAGATGTCTTGATAAGTTGTGCAGGGTGATTGATAGTGTCTGCATCTAGGACAACCAGTTGTAAGGACCTTGCCAGCTCAAAGATTCTTTCGATTTCACTCTGTACTTCAGCTAGTAAAGGAAAACAAAACAGGTGAAAGCCATTCAACCCCAGCATTACTCCCAGCATTACTTAGAGAAAAATACCATCACCCCTTTGTTTTCACGGACTGTATGCATTCAGTATATGAACTTCGGATGTGAATTAATGTAACTTCCATAAAATAACCTGTTACAGCAATTTTTAAAATAAATATTACCTTGGAGATAATTCTGTTGCCTGAAAATACATACATACTGTGTTAATTTATAATATCAATGTATTTAAACATTGAGTACAATTATATGCATGTTACTATCAACACAAAATAGACTTAAGCATATTTTCCAAATCTGCTAAATAGCTTAGGAGGCATAAGATTTTTTTATTTCAGACAGCAAGTGATGTATTGATAGTCCTTAAAATTTTTTTGTTCTCGGACTGCAATTCTGATTTAACTTAATCAAGAGTCTGTATGAAAAGCAGAACTGTGACCTCCTAATCTATAACCACAAAAATTTGTTTATGATAAATAATTGATAGGGTATTATTTAAGAAGACACTAATGGCAATGTTCACACCAAAGCACTTTTGTCTAAAGAAAAAGGAGAAATTTATTTCCATGTAAATTGTATTTCTGATATTCATTGTTCTGATCCTTCTTAATCACGCGCATGCATGTGATGAATTTTAAATAGATAAACTCAGTGCCAATGGAAGCCTGTAAGTTACACCACCAAAGTAGAAAAGAGCTGTATGTCAGCAACTCACATGCACTTAATTCGCCTAAGAGCTGTTCCACAGAGCAACATGTGTTCACAGGCACAAGGAGATTAGTACTCACCCTCGCAGCACTTAATTTTGGGGTGCCTGCCCCTGTACTAGAACGCCAACTAGAAGTGTAGTGTCCAGCGACCTACGCCTCTAGTTCAGAGAGTCTCTCAGGATGTCAGAGAATTGGTTTAAGAGCCTTTTCTTCCCGAGAAGACCGAAAGCAAACCCCTTCTACCTCCTGGGATGGCATCCAGAGACCGGGGGACTGGCACACATGGACTACACCCAAATTTCCACCCTTGTGAAAGAGAAAATTTCACCAGGCCAGCGTAACCCAGCAGCCATGCCGTTGCGCGGAGCGAGTGGGAAGACCCAGACCCCAGTCTCTGCTCTCATGGCTAGGCAGGAAAACCGAGCTGTAGCTGTTCAGCGTAAAATACAGACCCAGTCCCAGGGTCAGGAATGAGAACATGTTTGCTTCTTGACCGGGCGAGGTGAAACCTCTCCAGCACCTTGTGATGTGGAGTTAAAAGCACAGGGGAGCTGTGAGGCCAACTCACCTTGGGAGGAACCAGCACTGAACCTATATTCTGACTGCAGGCCCCTAACTCATCTTTTGCAAATAATAACTAAAATACTGCTTGCTCTAGCCCAGGTTAAGGCTTAAGGCGAGGCTAACACAGCACATGGTGCTCTGCTGCCACTCCTCAGTCAGGCAAAATTTGTCCGCCATTGGAGTACGTGAAATTCAGAATTATACATTAAAATGCTGTAGACACATTTAAAGTTGCAGAACTGATGACGTCTCGAAGGCTGAAATCCTGCCACATTCCTCCAGTACGTAAATGCGTTCAGAATGACATCTGTGTCAATGTCTTACCTAAACTGGATCTTGTATTTGACCGCTCAATTATTGCCCTCTTGCTTGGATTATTTAGAACAGACCTCTTAGCAAGAGAAATGTCAGCTGTCACTCTAGTTATTGATATCCTATGAGTAAGAACACAGGACAGAACAAAAACACAGTAGTCAAATTCTCAGTGCACTGTGCATGATTTACAGCTACATTCCATTCCAAAGTGCAAATACAATAAAAATACCACTCTGACATGTTTTATAGCTGAGTTATGTCATCGTTAAAGAATAACTAAAGAGAAATGCTGCATAATTGTAAAGTATTTTCTATTCCCTACTACTGTAGATCCTGGCGTATAGTTTCTGCTATTCTACTTAATGCATTAGTTAACTTTTCTCCTCCCCAACTCACTCATCTCCTGCACGAATTTACACTACAAGTAATGCGAGTCTTAGGGCATACGGAGCAACAGCGTCGTAACAGTAACAGCACTTCTCTTCCCAGACGGTTAAACCATTGATTAAAGCTGACGTTGCTGAGAGGTGAGGAAGGGTCGTGTTTGGACATCCCAGCAGACCGCGTCACTCGTATCTGAGTGCCCGGGAGTCACTGAACAGAGCGGCTCGCTTTGGGAGACTGGTCCTGCAACACGCACTCTCCTTTTCCAGACCCGGAGCTGCGCCGATGGGCTAAATGACTTGGCTCGTGGTGGAACAGGAGAAAAGTAAGTTGAGCACAGCTATCTGTACTGCTGGAGCCTCCTCTTTAACTTAAGGAAGGTGATTATTTTCACTTGATCTGTCAGTGAGCTGACAAGAGACAAAAGGTTATAAAACAAAGACCCACAATCACTTCATGTAAAATCTATTTAGGAGGACTGCGATGAGCCGAAGAGCCATAAATAAAGAAAAGAAAGCAAGCTGGAAATGACTAGCAGCTATTCCAAACAACGTAAGATTTATGCAGCTCTAAATGAAATTACCAGATGGAGGGTTAAAAAGAAGTGCAAGTAATTTTTCTACATAATACATAAATAAATGTATTGCCAGAAAATACTGTGGAGACCAAAAGTATAAATGAGTTTAAAAAAGAAATGGGAGAAATTAATGGCTTCTGGGTCTAGAGGTGACTACAAAACATGGTGGTCCAGACTGCACCTCTGGCTCGGGGAGGTCCCAGACCTCTGACAGCTGGAATCGGAGTGGTGTAACAGCGGAAGGACCAGAAATGCTCACCTACTGTGCTAGATACAAGAAGCATTTCAGTCTTCCTGAGTAAGAAGTAATCCTAAGTACCAGTGTTGCTGAAAGATATTAAGAAAAAAAAGGTGCCTTTGCTGTGTTTTGTTTACACGGTGTCTAGAGTCAGGCTTGGTCTACGCAAGAGTGACCAAACACAAGGCATTAGGAAAACGATGCCGCCAGAGCCTCTGCACCAGCCCTTCCCCAAATGCCTCGTGCCAGCCGAGCTTCAGCAGACCCCTCTCTGCAGGCATGCCCAGCGCAGCCCTCCGGCCCTTCCTTCAGCTCACCGCCCAGGAGAGGATGCTGCAGTTACGAAGGGAGCCGACAGACGCCAAGTGTGTTCAGAGGGAGGGAAGGAGTCCTGCTAGTTCGAGTCTTACTGAAGTCTTTTGAAAAGCTCCTCCCTTGGACAGTCATTTCCCTTCTTGCTAATGTGGAACTGTCACAAAATTGCCAAAGAGATGGAAAGAAAAAAAAAAGAAAAGGAGGGGAGGGGAGGAGAAAGACTGCAAAGCCATAAAACCTGGCAGAAGGACCAAGGAGCAGCTGAGGTGCCTGAAAAGGAATTTAATTCATTTTTCTAAAGATACTCAGAGCTAAAGTCAATTGTATCAGCTTGCTTGTGGCATTTAACTTTTTCAGAGCTGAAATTTCATACTTGTACCCGATGTAGTTGCCAATATTGCTAATGGCAATAGGATTTCCCAAAAATACCTCACTCCAGGCAGAATCTCTCCCTTTATCCCTCTGCGCAGCCCAAGGGCACGGTGGGGCAATGACAGAGAGCAGGGCAAGGCACAGTGCTGCCTCCCATCGCACTAAGCAGCCTAAAGGGGTACCTCGAAGCGTGCCTCACCTTTTCTTCTCTGTATTTAGACACTGCTTATCCTCATGGACCAGGCCTCTGCTGAGTGCATTCTCATATAGGGTATAAAAATATATCTCATAAAGGATATATTCATAGCAATCACGTCGTGGCAACTGGAGATGACTTATCACTTCCCGTTGCCATGGTTTCCTACCAAAAACAATGACTCTCAGTTACCGTCAGCATATGCAAAGCTGACAGACATATGCCAACAGCTGGAAGAGAACATATGCTGAGGTTCTGTACCTACACCTAATGCAAACGGGCACCGGAGCTCACGGAGCGAGCTGCACTGGAACCAGAGCGGTCCCACTGCTCCGGAGCGGGGAGAGGAGGCACCAGGAGGACACGTGAACAGCGCAGAAAAACAGTAATTTAACTGCAGGCTGCCACGTACGGTGCTTCATCTGTCAGGTTTTAAGTCAATCACTACGTTTTTAGGATCTGCTAAAATCACTTGAGCTGGGCAATTAAAAAGAGGGGAGGAGATGAGATATTTTGCACAGAAGTTGATCATTAAATGTTTTGTCTAATTTGCTGATGGGTTAGTTCAGCACCGCCATCTCCTCATTGCACTCAAAAAGGTACCTTGACCATAATCCTACTCCACCTCTTCTAAACAACAGACACTGTTATTTTCACTCTCCCAGTGCCAATGTTTTAGGTATTTTCAAACCTGACTTACTGTCACATGCCAGCTAGCACAGTATAAGCTCCTCTTCACAGTTAGAATACACTGAACAAACTAGGATGAGAGAAGGGCAGAACGTCCCAAAGATGCAGCAGACACCTACGACTACTGACGAGCTCCAGTGGAAAAGAAGAGATGCCATGGACCAAGCCTACGTTCCCAGCAAAGAAATCCAAATTATCCTTCTCACAGCTCATCAGGAAATATTCTCTGTGTTCCAGCTGAACAAGATGAACCCTCCTTACAATTGTTAAAGTTCTGACACACTTTTTTCTATATTTTAGTTCTCAGCATTTCCTTCCTCAAACTCCCCTTTTAAGTATTTTTGACTACTGAGAATATTTAAGAGTTTTTCTTAGGTGTCGGTCCGAAGCACCGTTACTGCACCCTGTTGAAATCTTCCGTTTCCGATATTTATTTCAGGACTAAGGTGTGACTAGTTTTATTTAGAGAACATCCTGCTGTACAGGAGCCCGGAACTTTACAAAAGGTGCTGGAATGAACCCAGCCCAAATAGAGCAACCTCAAAATAAAACCAAGAGGCACTTACTATTTGGTGTCTGCACACTTCAGCGGCTGGCTGAGCTGGTCCAGCAGCACACAACTCGTATCCAATGGTTAAGAAATTTTCATGTGCCCAAAGGATTGTGAATAAAACTGTACTTTCACGTGCAGTCATGCTTTCTCAACTCTTCCACCCACAAAAGGAACTGGAGAGCTCTTTGAAAAAGCAATCAATCTACTCGGTTCCTTTTCCCCAACATGCAGGTGGCTCAGGCTGCAGAGCAGCGGCCTGGGAGCTCCGGAGGGAAGGACGAGGGCCAACAGCGAGCCAGGAGCCGGGCTCTGCCGAAAGGGCTCTTCACCGGGTGGCACCATTCCCTCCGACTCCCGGCTGAACAAAGGGCACAGCCTGCTTCCCAGGGCAACGTTAAAAACTTGAGCCTGGTAACGACGTATTTAAAGATATTTTGGCACTTTTCATGGGCCCCAGTTACCTTTCATCTAGATTTCTCCTGTAACTTCAGGCTGGTAAGATACCGAGGCAGAATTATTCTGTTAAAGCTAAGAAATCCCACTACAGACACAGCAGATATGAAGATACATGCACGTCTAGTAATACATAAGCTGTGTTCCACCCCACAGCTGGCTGCATTTCAGTGCTGATACGAAGCCAGTAAATCAGTTTTGAACATGCATCAAACTTCTTGCATTAAAAAAAAAAATAAAAAAATCAGTAAAATGTTAGTAACACATGGGGGGGAAAGCATGAAAAGGACAGTATTTCTCACCTCCCATCAAACCTGTGCTTCAGGAAGTCAAAGAGAGCTTTCTGCATCATGTCTGTCACCTTTGCAGAGGTGAGGAAGATAGAACAGGGAGGATTGACAGGGAGAAAAAGAAGTCAAAAGGAAGAAAAGAGGTAAGTAGAAGGTAAGGATACTGCCAACAATCAATACCTTTTACAGGTGGCAATCATTTAATTTTCATGCTCTTGGCAGCACGCTTTGTAATAAATACTTGCAAGTTTTCTGACTCATTCTCCAAAATGCGGAACGGAGGATGTGAGAGCTGTCACTCTTTCTGCTCTTGTCTTGACTCGCACTGAAGCATTAGAGCACACCTCACCACCTTCCGCAGCAACACCATTCCCAGCAGGCTTCAGAACATGTCAGAATCATATGGGACTATTCGGGTTGAATGGATGATTTAGTTTTTTTTCCTACAGTAACATTATTAGAACCGGCTTAATACTGCAGATACAAGATTTATCGTGTTGGATGACTGTTCTAACAGAAGAGAAAAACTTTTCTCAGAGAGGCGTACAAGCAGAAAAAATGGATGCTTCCGTTCCTGTACATGGTAAAGCATCCGAGGGACGCGCAGCCCCAACAGCTGTCATCTGTTTTATTGAATGAGCTCCTTGTCCTTCTCAGGACAACTCAGGCTGACACCTATTATCTACCAGTCTAGACAGGAACCTAATCAAAGCCCCCAGGCCTCTGGCAGTTTGTTTCTCCTAGGTTATCTTTCAAAATGGTTCCCTCAGAATTCACTCCGAAAAAAAAAAGTCAAAAGAATTTGCCCATGTAGGTTGTGAAGTAAGATCAATGCCTTTCTATTATGTAGACCTATTTGTAATTGAAATTAATATTCTGTGTTGCTATTAATACACCTTTATATTTTCAAGATGTCATGTTTAGTATTACTTTCTTAAAGAAAGGCAGGACGGCATATTTGTGGAGGTCTGTATTACAAAACAGCCTCTCTCCCCTCCGAACTTGAGAGTCCCTCGGCAAATTACTCTGTGGTGCAGCACCATGGAAGTCAATGGATGAAATTTACTCCTGCCAAGAAACATCACCATAAAATTAAAAGGCAGAGAGGAAGAACATGAAGTACCTGCTTTGCTAAACTACACTTTCAATCACTCTTACAAAAAAACCAATGCAAGAACATGGCATTATGCTAATAATGGTACCATGTTGTAATCTTCCAAAAAGAACCATTCCAATATCTTTAATAATATCCTATAAAGTACTAACAACATTAATTAAGCTAAATGAAGTGTATCTTTGATTTTATGTTCATGTTCATTTAGTTCCTAATTCAGCAAAACACTTAACAGATGGTTAAGTTCACTAAAATGCCCGGCTAAAAGCCTATGCTCGTTTAGCACGCGTTAAATGCTCATTTGAATCTGCAGCAGCCTTGAAAAATGGGTGTCCTCTTTATCTGTGCATGTTATCGTACCTACTTCCACGCTGAACAGAGGCAAATAACTTAGAAAGGTTAAAGGTTTCTTTACATATATATTTCAATATACTAATAATCTTAAAAAAAACACCCCAACACATCAAGAAAACATGCTGAAATAATAATCATTAGTTCCCATATTCAGTTTCAGGTGCTGGAGAACTGAATACGCTGCGATAGCCCAGCTACTTCATCTGCCAACATGGAATTTCATGGGAAGATGTCAAGTTTTTCTAAGTGAAAAAAGGAGAACAATGGGGAAGTTTCTTCAAAATTTTAGGTAATTAAGTTGAAAGCATGTGCTAGTTTGACTATGATTCTACATGTGTACAGAAGCCTAGCTAGTTAATTTGACCGCTCCAAATTTTTCTTGTAGAGGACACAAATCCTCTTTTTCTTACTTGATTTAAGCAAGAATAACTATACTGAAAATAACAGACATGCACTGTGTTTAAAGCAGTAAAAGTGCAAAGAGAGCACTGGTGTACTTACGTTACCTACCCTTCAGCTGAGACATCGCAAGTAAGAGACACTCTTGCAAGGCAGAAAAAAAATCATCTCACCCAACTGGTGCGAAGTGCTAACTATGCTCTTAGTTCTTATATAGTATTTTTGACAATTATTTAAGCTAAGATCACTTCGAATTATCATAAACCAGTTGCACTGGACCACACACACTGAGTGTACTAAGGAAGATTATAGATAAGAGCATGCGAACTAATTGCAAATACCTGGAATACGTACCTCATAGCCTTTCAGCGACGGACCCACCAAGACAACAGGTCTCATGGACGGTACTACATCATACGGGGGAACATGTTCTGTCTAGAAGAAGAAAACAACCCTTCAGATCATTAACCAAGGAAGACCTATATGAAAATCCTGAGAGTTGTGTATTACAATTAAATAAAATAAAATGAAAATGAAAGTACTACTTACCACTTTTTGTTTCTGTTTTGCTAAAAGACCAAATAAGAGTTTGGTTAAAAAACACAGACTGTGTATAACGACCGTAACACTTGCAAACAAAAATCCCGTTATCAATGCGCTTTCGATTTCTCTCAGTGCGCCTCCCTTTTGGTCAGCCCTGTTTAAATTGGTCATCTATTCCGTTTTGGGGCAGCTCCCACTTTTCCCGAGATTTTTTTCCCAGTCCCTTAGCAACTATCGCATGTCTAGAAATAGATGCCTTTCTCCACCTCCGCACGCAAGTGTTCTGTAAAACGTCTTAATAACTCAGCAAGGGGGGGAAACCCACATTTTTCATATACGGTTTTTAAAATAGAAGTATTAGAAAGAGCAAGAGTTTCCTTAAATAAAATTCTGTCTTACCCGTGGAGGTGGGTGTGGCTCGAAATGTGCCAGAAACCATTTCTCCGAGACTTGAAGAAGAATTTCCACTGGATTTCCTATGGTATCAGAAAGAGCCCATTAACATCAAGCGCCCAGAGATGCAAACGTGTGATGTTTTAGGCAGCAGCTATGAGAAATCGCCCCATGAGAAATCACACGGTAAAGGAGAGTCTTCACCCACATTCATGCTGCAAGGAAGCCTCCTCTGAAGCGAGAGGTGAAGAGTACCAGGCAGGGACATGACAAAACCAAAGCCTCTGTAATTAAGTAGACCGCCACATCTGGAAGAGCTGCGTACAGGCTACAAGGGGAGAGAAGGTTCTGCTACAGACTGAGCAAAGTTTTTCTGTAATCTGCCCCTCGGCTGGGAAACGCCGCAGCTCTGGGCATAGACATCCGCTAAACTCAGCGCACAGCCCAGCTCTGCACGAGATCCCGCACACCACACTCCTCTGTCTTGTGGGGTCTCTCTACCAGCACAGATGACTGGCCAGACACATCTCTTGGGATTGTAACTGCTGGTTTAAATAGCTTTTGTTGTGTAGCAACAGTGGTTTAAGTAGCTCCTTTATCCATTCGCTGCACCTCCCTGCTTCCAACCAGGCAGTTCTGCCCGTGTCCTGCCCTCCTCTCCCTGCGGGATGCACCCAGCAAAAACCCACAGCAGACTGGCACAGGGAACTGGTTTGGGGAGGGGGAAGACACTCCGGTGAATCAGCTCTCCCATTCAGTTCATTGCACAATCAGCTGAGGAGGAGATGGGAGGAAGGAAGGAGAACTCAGGGCAGAAAGAAGAGGACTGTTTAAGCAACCTGCTTACTGCAGCTGACAAAAGCCCCGTGGTACAATCCACGTCCTCACCACAGTATTTAGTATTTTTCATTGCATACAGACTGAGCAGCAAGAGGACACTAGTCCCAACCAGTACTCTGTCCTTGCTTTCTTGCCATATCCTCTCCGGAGCAGGAACTGGGCTTGGAAATCCTTTGCAAACACATACTAGACTCTAGAAACCCTCTTCAAAACATGACTTTTCACTGTCTTGCTCAGACAAAACTAGACTTCTTCTCCATCATATAGAGCCTTAGTATGACTGCTAGTCACAGCTTTTAAAGAAATTTTAAGGCACAGATACCATAAGACTATCTAAGCAAAGGTGCTCAAAAATAAACTCTCTTATCATTATACATTACTTCCAATTTTATCATACAAATCCAGAAGTCTTAGCGCAGATTATGTAAAAACTTAACAGATATCCTTTACAGTATTTCCCCTGTCTCTTTCATACTTTATTTTATTCCTAGTATTCTCCATGAGTGAGATTAGACAGAAATCTTTGCAGGACTTGGTGATTTGGTGGAGTCCTACCCATTCACACAAGCAGAGAATTTTTCTCATATGCTGCATCTGCAACAGTGTCCTAAATACTCTGTCAGTGTCCATCTCTCTGAATTAGATAGTCTTCTTTCTGTATGTTGAGATACACTGGCTTCCTCTGAAGCTATTTCAAAAACTATAAAAGCAATTTGGAAAAAGCACAGTTAATGCTGTTCAATCATTCTAAAAAATTTTCCCCAGATGGTTTATACTTGAAATGATTCCTGACCTTGATTAAGTATATGAGTATGCCAATTCCCTAACAGCGCTATACTGGCTAAATTATACTCCTCTTACTGCTATCTGTTAGGTCCAGATTCAATTGGCTCACGTCTCTCTACTCTCCAGTACTAAAGGTTTTGTTCTTCTTGTTACCTGTGTGAACATTTAAATTTTGTTTTCAACTAGTGGGAATAATACACTCATAGTAAAGTAACCTAAATAAAATAAAGAAAGAAAAGTATTTTGTGTATTCAGCCAATAGAAGAGTGACTACAGTGTCTGAACTGAGATTATGAGAAATCAGTTTTACTTCCTAGACCTGTGACCAAGTTTATATTTTTCAAGGAACTTGCAATCTCCAGCTCTAGCAGCATGAAGACACAGAATGGTCAGGCTGGAAGATGAAGAATAAAGAAAGTGAAATAACAAAGCTCATATGATAAAGTTTGGAAAGTCTTTTTTTTTTCCCCAAAAATGGAGAGAAAGAAAAAAAAGAAAGAAAAACCCCCACAACCTTAAGAACATAACAGTTGGGGAAAAAATGTGGCAGCCTTTGAGCACCAAGTTGACTTAAACCCATGGGGACGTAAAACTCTCTAGCCCTTCAGAAATTTCTGTCATTACCACTCATATTGTATTACTGATCTTTCCGAAAGTCAATACACTTTTTTTTCTTGTTTCTCATCATCAGTATCTAACACATCTATTCTCTACAAATATGTATTTTCATTTGAAATCCCAAATCAAACACTCCTCCAAATGCACTGTAATAAAAAAGAATGAAGTGACCTTTGAAAATATTGTCCAGTGTCAGAAATGATTTTAAATTATTTTAAAAGGTTACAGCATTCTTACCCTCCATGGAAACGTCCTCTCTTCTGCTCCTGTTGAATGCGGATATTCTCCAGTCTGAGCGGGCTTGGAATAAAGCCAATCTCGCAGCCCTCCTTCACCAGCCTTCCTATCCACCAGTCATTATTATATTTCTGGAACACAGAAAGGTTACTGGCTTCAGTTCAAAATGCTCCGTGTCCAAAACTCCCTTCTTTTGTTATCCACAATCCATAACTCCATACTGGCCAACAAAACCAGACTCACACTGACATCAGAATGCTGGACAATCCACGTGAATTTAAGTGAAGTTAAAAGGTACTAGGCGGTATTTGGAAGGTTGACGTCTCTGTAGCCGGAGAGTCGAAAGTGGTGCTATCTGTGGCAGCACTGCCTTATCTCTTAACTGCCCCAACACGTCCTCCTGTGAATCCCCCTCTGATGTCACCAACTAAGGTGCTCAGTGTGATGGTGATGTAATGAGCCGAACCAATTTCTGGTGAACCAAGGCCACCAAAATACCTCACAGCGGCCATATAAAACATAAAAATAACACCATCATATCACCATCAGAACCATCATTTGTGGTTCCTTATAAAAGTTAATGATCTACACCAAACGTCACCACCACCACCATCATTTTTCCTTCCTCCTTTCCAGTACAGATGTCATTAACATGTTATCCCTTTGCAAAACCCTTGTGTGGTGGAAAAGGTGTACAAACACCATTCTAGAAACCAAAATACAGAGAGATAACTTACCCAAGACAACATAGAAAACTTACCAGCTCCAGCAATGAACTAAACCTGTATCTGGTTAACGCTATGGTAGAGCTCTAACCAAGGTTGTGACAGCTCTCTCCGAATGATGCTTTTATAGTTGTGCTGCCTAGAAGTAGCTAAACTATTTGGAGGCATACACTTCAGAATTTATGACAGCTGAAGAAAAATTCACCTTCAGGAAGAAACTTTAATGTATACCTGGACATATAAAATTTAATTTTTTCGTTAACTTTAGTAACATACATTTTTCTGCATTACTGAAAGCCTGGTCTAACTTCAACGGTGGAGAGATGAAAAGCGGTATCATAGCGGAAATCATAGTGGAAAAGAATTTGTTGTAGCTGGCTGCCAGCAGAGCAGAGATTCTGAAGCAACATATCTGAAAACCTTATACTCTGCTATGCTTCATTAGGTACTTCAGCATTCAAATGAAACATTACTTTTCACAACAGACCTTCAAGTCATTAAAACCAGCAGGAGTGTACCAATTCTGTTTGCATGCCTTGAGGAAAAAGTTATGACAGAAATCTCCTCTAAAAAACGATCAGTTCTCTTGGCTCCATATTCCCAAGCACTTAAGTTCTTGCAGAAACACGTAAGTACCACGTCCTAGCTGTTGGAGGTAGAACAGTGCCTGACTGAAGTCCCTGCAACATACAGAGCCTCAACACCTTTGAAAAATGAATTAGTGTACTCATTAACCCATATATACACACAAATATTAACACATACACCTATGGGAAATGCAATCCTTACACCATCATCTTGAAAGCCTGTCCTCTTTATATAGCTGTTATTTATGCAAGAGGCTCCATTGCTTTATCATTTCAACTTCTTAAGTATCTGTTCTTCAGGCTGTTATGACTCTCATTTGGACAATGTCAGTAAGCAAAGTTTCATTTTAAATACGTTGCTTCTGCTTAAGTCAACAGAACTACTTGCATGCTTTAAAACAGACATACTTCAGGATTTAGCATTCTGCTGTTGTAAATCAGTGAAATCTATCAATGGATTTAAACCACTGTAAAACCTGAATCCCGTGAGCACTACCCATGCTATTTTGGTTCTAAATGTAGGTCTTGAACATGGGAATCTTTCTTCCATCAGCAGGTCACAGACCTCTGAGTGATGCCTCTAGACATGAGATCAGAATCAGCGTTATGCTGAGAATATCTGAACAATACAGATGATAACGATGCAGCAAGGAACGCAGGGCTATTTGCATTAGGTCATTACCTCCCATATGTTATTCTTCACATTCAGCATGTGGGAGGACTACAGTTCATTCCTATTGGTTGCCATGCCCGTGATTTCTTCTGCATTGTCAGTAATTGTTGCCACTTCATCTTTTAAGTAAGCACATAATGTATAGTCTTGTAGGAGACAGATGAGACATACAAGACACATTCTCAATATAGCAACTCATCAGTACTGCTGGCGTTTCATCCCGTCAGCAGGGTCGCCTTACTTCTTATCTGGTTTAGCATTATTCTAAAATCTGGAACCATGCTTGTTCTAGCCCAAGCAAGCTTGCCAGATCGTTAAAAAACAAATTCAGCTACAGACCCCAGCATGGGGAACCATTCCTGAAATCCTACTGAGTTACAGCCACAGCTTCAGGCAAGCTGAAGGTTTCAGCGTTAACAAAGAAATTGTGCTAAACCCGTAGCAGAGCTGACAAACACCAGCAAGCCAGATGGCTTACAGTTTAGTGGCAGTGTGACCCTGGCCGTTTAGATCTTGGAAGAAAACTCACAGAATGCCAAGACGTGGACTTGGGACACTTCTCTGGAAAAATGTACAGGGCACCATGGTGAAAGTTCAGCACACTAAATTCACTGGCCTGACAATAAAGGTAGCTACATCCTGGGAAAGCCAAGATCAAAATACTTGTTTTAATGGTGAGGCACAGAGTTACCTGAATGGTTACACAGGACAATGTATGCTAGAAAGACAGTATGTCAGGTAGGGTACACTTCTGGTCTGGATGGGAAAACGTCGGGGAAGGTAAGCTGAGAAAGTGATCTGAGTGCTGTAACGGACGCAGCCGTCTGCATTCCACTCTGAGTGCTAGAAAAGGACCTTTTCCTGACGGGAAGCAGGTTTAGAAAGTGGCGTACATCAAGGGAGTTCAGGTGTGGTGGTAGACAGAACAGAATACATTCCTGGGGAACGAAGAGGAGGGGCAATCAATTCTGCACACAGAGATAGGCGGATTCAGATTCAGTGCTCCACTTCCTCAGCAGGGGTTTAAGCACTGTTCCACACAAATATTAAAAAAAAGATACACACACACAAAAAAAAAACAAAACAACAAAACCCAAAAAATCCAAATCAAACTTCCACCTGTTTGCAGAGAATTGAGAAAAAGGAACAAGAGAATCAACTGCCTCTCCTGTGTCCTTCTCAGGGAGAAAGAATTTAAAGCAAAACCCCCTGTTGTACCACCAATCTCTGCCCCTAGAGGTGCAGAAGCAGGTGTTTTCCTCCTAAAAGCGCTCAGACAAAGGGAGATCAGTGCTCTGAAGCGATGACGGACACATGTTCAAAGAGAGAGACAAATGAGTACCGAACACCCTAAAATAAACCCAGAATACAGAGATGAAAAGATGTTTTTGCAAGCTGCAAGACTATGTACAAATCTACAAAACAACAGGGGTTTATGCTAATTTGGAGGGCTCACTTCAGATAAAGAATTGCAGAAAAGATGCTCAACATGCAATAAAAAGTATTTTTCTCTACCAAAGCCATACTCAGGGCCCATTTCTTCCTATTCTCTTTTCCTTATTTTTGCATCTGTCCTGTTCAATATTTTCTTATTGTATTATTCTAAGCCTTATTTCCTCCCTTACAAGCCTATCTGGTGCTTTATGAAGACCTGGTATAACCTGGTGCTACTTCACCTTTTGATCAATAGAATCCCTTTCTATTACGTAATCTCTGATCCATCACAAACTTCATTTGATGAAAAGAATCTGAATCTACCACGTTGAAGGGGATTTAAAATATAGCACAATGTTTTTTCCTTCCTGTGACATGAGAATCCAACGAGTCAGTAACATCAAGCGTTAAAAAAGTGCAAGATAACCACCCCAGGGTGCTGGAACTCTAAAAAGGCTGAAGTACCACCTCATCATCACTAATCAGACATCCGGATGTGCCGGGCTCTCCTGCCTCCACTCGGCTCTTGGCTCTCTTTTTCATCTGGGATGGCTCAGCCCTGACTGTTCAAATTGCAGTCCTTGGCATGTAAAAAGCTTCCCTTTTACTACTTCTTGGGTTTACCTCTTTAATGTGTAGGAAGTCCTTGGCGTCAAAAGAGATGGCAGTGCTTGGGACAGGAACATCTTCATCCAGAGCTCCACAGTAACTCACATTAGTCTTAACAGCAAACGCTACTGGTTTGGACTACAAATAGAAACACACATCACAAACAGTGGAAACCCTTCTGAATCAAGAACTGTATCAAATTACCCCAAAACCTAGCAGAGGACATTTGCCAAACACATCAAAATTCCGACCCGGTAATTTCACACAGCCCAGCAAGAGTTCAGCTCGCTAGAGAAGATCCCCATTTATATGAGACTATTTACACCATATTCCCCCAAAACATCTTGTCCGCAGATAACTCGACTCAATTGGCAACCTATTTCAAAAGACAGCATTGTCATTATAAACCAACAGTGTGAATTTTAACAGTGGGCAAAAGATAAATGCCACATAACGTAGTTATTATTAAAGTTGAAAAGAACACACCTTCGCCCTTTCAAGCTGTATAGCTGCTTGTTGTTCTCTTTCTTGGCGGATTGCTTCCCTGTCTTCTTCCAAAGAGACATCAGAGTCTGAGGGTCTGCTTGTGTACGAATCTGCTGAGCCCTGAAATTAAGAAAACACGTGTAGAAATAGAAACCCTCTCCCCAGTCAGATTCATAAAATACTTTTTAAATATTTGTTTCTTAATTTTTCTGAGTGGGTTTTACATATTGTTGCTAGCATGAAAAATCTGCAGAATTTAACTTGGCTTTACCAATCAGGAGCACTAAGCCAAAGACAAAAATCCCAAGAAAAGCCTCTCTCTCCGCTTTCAAAGAATCGCTTCACTTTCTTACTGACACAGTGAAATACAGCTCGGTTCTGGGCACCGTCCAGAAATCTTTACAGTACTTAAATCCTGTTTGACAACCTTAGATTCAAGACCGTCAAGGGCTAGGTCACATCAAATATAATTAAGGTATTATAAAGCTTGGTTGGAATCACCCCTCCCTGTAAATACAGTACCTCCCTGCCGTGGCTGCCACTCACATAAAGCTTTGTTCTGTGCTTCAAGAGGGAAAAAAGTGGCAAAAGTTGCATTATTAAAAGCTACTCAACGGGGCAACACCAAAGCTATACGATGATGTGAAATGAAAAGAGCACGAACAAGCAGCAGCAGAATGCAACAGCCTATAAGGCAGGAAATAAGATCCTGCCACAGTTAGATTTTCTGTCTGGGACATTATTCAGGACACCTGGCAACATCTGAAGCATGCAGTGGCTCCTCTCTCTTGTCTCCAGCGTCCTACTCCGCTGATCTTTATGTTTGCATGGAGACAACTGAAAGATGGGACTTTAATCTTGCAAAACAGACAAGGTAAGGTAAAGGGAAGGTTTACTCATGATGAAATCTGAAATGCCAATCCCCTTCTCTTCAAAACCTCAAACAAACACTCGACTCCTTGTAGGTCCCTTCCAACTGAAACAGTCTAGTCTACTCTATTCTACTGTAGTGACCCAGAAGCCTAGGACTTGAACCCAGCCTTCCAGGGGCACCGCCGCTGCAGGTGTGCGCCACTGGGCATACACACAAAAGGCGAAGAAAAAATTTCACTATAGGAAGACATTCCCACAAAGACCTCAAAATCCTGAAGTCTAGGTCTAATTTTCCACTCAAGGTAAACGTTGAACAGGAAATATATGTCCCTTATTGAGCCATTTCCCAAGCAAATGGAATTTTTACTAATAAATTCAAACATCTGTCTGGTGAACGATGGCCTCTGCTTAAGCCAGACTCCAGCCTTGCAGAATCCGCTTCTGTTCAATACAGCATTTTGACTAATTTGCGTTTGGGTCGTTAGGCTGCTCCCAGCACGGGAGAGGTCTGCATTTCCCCCTCCCAGCCCAACACTCGGCGCTGGCTGCAGGTGACACGCGGCTGTCCCCCACTCCCCAGCTGGGCTGGGAACGGCTGCTATAAAGGTCACTATGTCAAGTTTAGCGTGAAGAGCTGCATGGAGTTTGCACCGCAGTCTAACTTTCTAACCTACATATTTTGCATGTCTTAGGAAAAATAACTACACAGAAACACTATTGTGAAAAAGGAGAACTTCAAAGGGATCAGGATAACGCAGAGCTGCAGAAGGATCTGGCCCCAGTACTGCAGTCAGTAGGAGGGATACACGGCAACGGCTGACCATTGCTAAGAGACATTATTGCTGTTTTTAAATAAGGGAAAGGAGTAATGCGCTGGACTACGTATGCTTTATTGTGCTTATAACCAGTGTAAAAAATTATTTCTAAGTCATCACATCTCTAGCAACAAATTGAAGCATACATATCTATATATTTATATTTCCACAGAGCTCCAAAATCTGTAACCCTATACGTGTTCCAAAAGAGCCATCTCACAGCATTACGTTTTTCAAACTTTTTTTCCTTAAATTGATTTATATCCTGCAGCACAGGGACACATATTCTATGTAATCTACCGTAGAAATCAATATTCTTACTCTCCACGTAAACGAACATATTCTTAAATATTGATGTGAGTACATATCCACTAGAAGACTTCTGGCAATGAACCACCGATGAGCATATGCTCTCTTCTTGTCACATACTCATAACTTGGCCATAAGCATGGCACTGTCAGGAGGGAGGGCAGATTTCCTCTATGTCAAAACCAGGATTCGCCTAAGCTGAGCTAGCACGCAACTCTGATTTGAACAGACCAGAAAATTTCCTTCCCGGGACAGCCGGCCGCCCTGCGCCCCGAGGAAAGGGCAGAGCACCTCTCAGCAGCCGGGTGCCTGCAGGGACCCACGCGTCTGGGTCCTGAGCTGGAACAAGTCTAACTTCAACAGGCTGAAAACGAGCATCAGCTGTTGGCGGCAGCTCAGCTTTTCCGAGCTGGGAAGCTTCGGCATGCTGCTCTTCCTTCTGCTTCCCTCGGGATGGAGCAGGGAACTCGCCAGGCACAGCGCCGGGCCAGGCGCGCTCCAAAGACGCCTCTCGGGCTGCCCAGTGCCTGCCAGTTCCTCCTCTCTCCCCACCTTGGGGGCAAGATTAAAACTTCAGCCACCAAATGCATCACCAACAGAGGCATGAGAATGTTTCTTCCCTGTTCAAAAGCGAGAGCACAAAGCATGCCAATTCACCCCACCCGGGTGAAACGGGTAGCAGGAGACCCCCTGCCTGCCCTACTGTTCCAACCTACGTCTCTGTTCAGCACCTGAAGGGGAAGTCTAGCAGTAGAATCACAGAATCACAGAATGGTTTAGGTTGGAAAGGACCTTGAAGATCATCGAGTTCCACCCCCCCTGCCCTGGGCAGGGACACCTCCCACCAGCCCAGGTTGCCCAAGGCCACCTCCAGCCTGGCCTTGAACACCTCCAGGGACGGGGCCTCAACAACCTCTCTGGGAGACCTCTTCCAGTGCTTCACCACCCTTAAAGTGAAAAACTTCTTCCTAATGCTTAATCTAAACCTGCCCTCTTCCAGTTTGAAGCCATTCCCCCTCGTCCTGTCACTCCATGCCCCAGTAAAAAGTCCCTCCCCAGCTCTCCTGGAGCCCCTTTAGGGACTGGAAGGCCGCAATAAGGTCTCCCCGGAGCCTTCTCTTCTCCAGGCTGAACAGCCCCAACCCTCTCAGCCTCTCCTCATGGGAGAGGTGCTCCAGCCCTCGGATCATCCTCCTCAGTAGGAGACTGAATGTATATGGTCAAATATTCTAGTCCTAAAATTACAGCCTGTGCTCCATACCAGAGCCAGCATTGTTCAAAGTGATTGGAGAAAAAAAAACCAAAAAAAGAAAAAAAATAGCCCAGGAGTTGCAAAGACAGACCAACTACCAACTTTGTGGCAGAGAGCAGCTTATCATTTACTGACCACTAAACACTCTGAAGATACAAAATGCTTTATAGCTGCTGACCATCACATTTTTTACTTAAAGACAACAAAGCTTCAATAGCAGCAGAAAGGAAAAGTAATCACGCTCTCCAAATAATAATAAATCAAAAGGCATAATCATAAATACAAATAATATACTGCAGTAGGAATGGGCTGCTTTCCAAGATTTTAGTCCTACCTGGCATAATACACCGCAACAGGAACGCACCACATCCCGGCATGCCTGAAGCCTGAGACAAAGCCACTGCTGCTGTCATCGAGAGCAGCAGACACTGTTCCTCACCCACGTGCCCTCCGACCATGTCACTTCCCCCTTAATTTTCTATGTACTGAAAGGTGTATGAGAACAAGGCACAGCACACATCCCCCACAGGACAGACAGCAGCATCACGCACGTAGGTGGACTGCAGAAATCATCTGTGTGGGGAAACGGTGAACAAAAAGTGCACAGCCTCATATCTATGTCTTTATCGAAGTCCTCTGGATATGATTCAGTGTAGCTCTGTAAGGGAATTTAATAGAAAGAGATACCTATGCTGGATGCACCGTTTCCCATACTGGCTTTTAGTGGTGTATGTTTGAGCACTGACCTATTTAATGCTGTCAGAACAAAGTAGTCTTAACCGAAGTAGCTGATACTGCAAGGCTAGCCCAGGCTGCTCTTCAATGCTAATCACCGCCTGTACGCCAAATGATATGGACTGGTACAATCACATCCGCATGATCCCTTCCCTTGCAAGTTATGCCAAATAGCAAGTGGCTTATCTGAAAGATGCAGCCCCAGGACTGTGACTCACATGATGCTGAACTGCAGCATCGCACTGGAAACAAGGCACGATTCTGCAAATAGCGGCAAGATGGACAGAAAACGCAGTCCAAGGTAAGCAATGGAAGAACTGGCACTCTGTAAGGTACCGTAAACATGGGCTGAGGAACGTGAGTGTCCGCATTCGGTCAGAGCAGAAGACCAAGCAAGATTAAGGTTTACTTTTCTCAGCTCAACCACTGCCCCACAGTGACCAAGAGTGCCCAGTCCCAGCGGGTATGCACACTGACCCTTGCAGGTCATCCCACTGACGTGCCCGGCATCTCTCACGCTTCTGTTAACACCACCAGCACTCTGCACTCACCAGCCAAGGTGCACCCACAGTTACACTGGGCTCCTGGCAGCAGCGACTTCTACTCACAGAATGGGACTCGGAATCTGAATAAGGCTTCCGGGAACTACTACAACACAAGCCATCCATAAATTAAAAATAACCCTGGTTACCCTCACAAGTCCAGCTTTTGCCTATTTTTGAAAACCGTGCACAGACAAAAGCATCACTTCTTGTGTTTAATTTCCGGTTCTGTTTTGTGGGAGACCTCGGCTGGTCCGAGGGATCAAAATACAAGTTTAACACTGACCCTGAACAGATACCCGTGTACCCTTGAGGAGACAGAAGAATCCTGAGAAGATCCAAGCAAACAAGATAAGGGGTGGCAAACATCCTGCCTTTTCCCAGAGCATGAACAGTGCGTGATCAACAATTGTATTGGCTGAATGGTGTGTGATGTGAGAGTGGATTGGGCAAAAGTAGAACGTTAGAATATATGCACAGATAAGCAACCAGCTAAGAGGATATAAAAGAGCACTGCTTGTAAAACAAAGGAGAACGATTGCTGTAACTGGATATTGAGTGTCGTGTCCGTCTCTACAACGACACCGTTTAAAATTTTGGATTGAAGATGAAGATGCCAGCAGTACTGTGCAATATTGACAGAATATTGTGCAAGAAGCCAACACGAACACTCGTGCCTGTACGGCACCAAGTGCAATGAAGTTCTGGACTGACAGCTCACATTCGTTGAAACTGCAATAGATGTGGTGATACTAAATACTATGATGCATCCATGCTCTTGTCGCAGCTGGGAAAGTGTAACTGATTGCCTGAGCACACAATGAAAACCAAATTGTGTTACCGGTCTTAGGGAAGTGAGAGGAGAATAAAGAGGAAAGAAGGCATCCCCCATCTTTTTCTGTACACCAAAACTTTATCAAAAAGACCCTTTAATTTCTTTATTTTCCTATTGCTTACGGTGGCAAGCTGATAATTTGGGGCATATCACATACGTCCACAGTTTCACATTTGCACATAATATTCAAGGACCAATTATCACGCCAACTGTCACCCAACCTCAACCTCACGCCCCCCTGGGAGATAGAGGAACTTTGGGAAGTGGGAGCATACTCAATGAGTTCAAGTGCACACCAGATTTGACAATTTGAAGGAAACAGGCTTTGCTAGATAATTATATTATTCAAGGCAATGAAAGACTCGTTTCATATTTCACAGCCTTTTTACTTTGGGCTTCTGTGAATTCATTTTTCTTGCAATTTATTATTTATTTTCTCCCTCATTCATTTTCCTCTCTCATCAATTAGTATAATTCATTTTTGATAAAAACATTGAGGTTGAAGCAATCCCCAAAATACTAGGGAAAACGGGTAAAGCAGAAAGAACAGTGGGTCTGTTTATTCAACAACTACAAGATAATGGTAAATCATCAGCCCCTCTTGCTCACTGACTAACTGGTCCTACACTTGAGACTGCTGAAAGATATGTGCCGAGGTGGCTGGGTGACTGGTAAGGGTAACACAGGATTCCTGGTGAACATGGTGTTTCTACGTCTCAGCCTGTTTAGAGAGGAAAAGTTCACATGCATCCTCCTCGTGGACACTGCAAACAGCAGCCAGCCAGATCCATCATCCTGCCTGCTGAAGAGAAGAGCAGAAGAAAATACCAACCTTTAGCTGTTATGGTTTCAGAAGGGGGTGGAAAAAAAGGAAAGAACTTCAGTGAGGTTGCAAATAGTTTTTTTTCCAGCTGCCATAAATATACAGATCTGAATTGCTCTCCATCCAGCCATAACTTGTAATGCTTTGTCATATAGCTTGTGCAATTAAAGCACCGATCCATTAGGAGCTCCAATAAGCCAGATGACAGGCAGTCTCTTTTGAAAAGATTTAGGGTGCTGCAGAGTCCATCACAACCCAGAAAGCATTTCTGAAAACATACTCTGCTCGAAGAAAAAGCTTCTGCCTCATCCATTAAGCAAGACAACAGGGCAGCATTGTCTAATTGTAGGCATCCTTCTCCGACAGAAGGACTAGCTATGGGCATTTTGAGCGCATCTCTCTCTCCAGGAATAAGCAGACATTGAGCACACGTGGCAATCACTATGCTTAACAAAGCATACATGCCACTGAAGAGGAAAGCCCTACTATCTGTGTTCATACGCAAACGCTGTTTTCAGCTGAGAACATGAAAAATGCCTTTGCAATAACAGAGAGTTCGCTTTGAAAATCCATAGCACTTTAAAATGATGAAGTATCAGGAGCGGGAGCACACCTCGAGGCAGCCAATTATTTGGAATGGTTTGCTGGAGTTTGAATAATATCAGAGCTAGGGACAGCATGAAATACTGCAGGGGAAAAAAGAACACTCCTGTCCCATCCTGTCCTCACCCTGCCTGTCCCTCCTCCTGTGCCTCTTCTCAGTTCCTCCCCGCAACAGGAATCCCCCTTGGTACCTTCAGGCTTTTGGATGCTCGAGGCAGTTTCACCTCCTGCAAGACCAGCAGGGCGAGGGGGGTATTCTGCCCCCCCCCCTCCGCTCTGGGGAGCCCCCCCTGCAGTGCTGCCTCCAGCTCGGGGGGTCCCACCAGCAGAAGGAGACGGAGCTGTTGGAGCGGGGCCAGAGGAGGCCCCGGAGATGCTGGGAGGGCTGGAGCCCCTCTGCTGGGAGGACAGGCTGGGAGAGTTGGGGGGGTTCAGCCTGGAGAAGAGAAGGCCAAAAAGGGGAGACCTCAGAGCCCCTTCCAGTGCCTAAAGGGGCTCCAGGAGAGCTGGGGGGGACTCTGCATCAGGGAGGGGAGCCATGGGATGAGGGGGAATGGCTTCAAACTGGAAGAGGGGAGATTTGGACTAGATTTTAGGAAGAAATCCTTGACTGTGCGGGTGGTGAGCCCCTGGGGCAGGTTGCCCCGAGAAGCTGTGGCTGCCCCATCCCTGGAGGTGTTCAAGGCCAGGTTGGACGGGGCTTGGAGCAACCTGGGCTGGTGGGAGGTGTCCCTGCCCAGGGCAGGGGGTGGAACAAGATGGTCTTTAAGGTCCCTTCCAACCCAGACCATTCTATGAGTGTATGATTCTAAGGCACAGCATGCAAAGGCCCCAAAGATCCTAAAGGTCCTGTCCTGGTGCTGAACACAGAGCTCACACAGCAGACCAAAGAGCTGAACTGGAGGTCACACCAATGCTTTTAAATCAGTCAGGACCTCAACTAAAAATTTTCTAGCAGACATCCAAGTGTGTGAGCACACATACAGCACGGCAGAGGTTTAAGAGAGCAATACCGTACAAAACAAGATTGCTCATCATTGTTTAGCTGTTTTATACTGGAAAACAGATAAACATGGCCTTGTAAACACAATGCGACTTTCTCCTACACGCTGTTTTTCGCACTTAGCCTGCATTGTCACATCCCTGCCTCTGCGAGGTTGGGGACAGCCAGCAAAATCCCCACTGAGGGCTGGCACACAGAAGCCCTGCTGCACAGGAAGCCTGCAACTCTCATAATAATTAGTAAAAGAAAAAATTTACATTTACAGATGGATATACAGATAGGGAAACTTGTCTTATGCCGCAATTTGTTCCGCGTTGATTCTGCTGCATTATGCTGACGCTGTATGGCAGAACCAGAACCGCACAGGTCGGGAGGAACTGCAGACTCCTCCGTACCCCGGCGGAGAGGGACAATACAGTGGGTCTGGCTTCCTGTGGCGGTTTTGTTGCTGCTCTTTTTTGAAACTAACGATGTTACCAAGAATCAAAGCATCAAAAGTAGACTTCTGGGTGCAATCTTGACTTGTCCTTTAATATCCAGCTCGTTCAAATATCCTTATATAAAGCTGGACACTGTAACGTACAGATCTCTCCCCTGCCTCCAATTCCCTACAAAAGCAGGGAAGTGTCACATTTAGGACTGGAGCTGTAGTTACAACACTGCCAGGAAACATTAAATTTGCATGCAAAAACACTGAAATTTCATTTCTGGGCTAAGAAGTGGAATCATGGAGAGACTGGCTACCTCTAGTCACTTTGGCTGGATTAAATACATGCTATCACGGGGCTTGAATTTTTTAGGATCCTTGTTTTGCAACAATTGGAAAGCATTTCTCCCCATTGAATAGAGCCATTTAGGATTAACTGGGCACTTCAGCGCTTGTGGCTCCTCCAGCTGCCAAAACCTCTGATCGGAGACCTGCACGTGAAATATGGTGCTCCTGGAAGGGGCTGGCGGGTGCTAGGATGCCACATGGTTCTCGCTCACGGCTAGGCTGCCACCAGAGAGGCTGCTTCCACTCTGTTAATGTCCCAAGAAATTCAGTCTTAGGCTGAAACACAGTAAACAGCAGAGTAACCCTTGCTCTCAAGCCAAACCATATTCTAACCCAACCAGGCACGATTACTCAGTTTACCCACGCATCATCTAAACCAGTCCCGTTTTTGTTCTAGATGCATTCAGTACATCTCATGATAACAAGTTACCCATGTGAGTACTGTAACCAAGAGTATTTTGTACAAAAGCAGGCAGGAAACATTCTTCCTGCCACATAGACGAAATCCCAAGATTTCATCCTCCCAAACCAGAACAAAAAGCTGAGGTCCCAAAACCCCTGGTGCAGCCAACGCTCAGTTCAGAGCGACAAACACTTTGTGTGTGCCAGGGGCGGCCAGCCCTGCTTCTTCCCAACCCCTCTTGCCCACAGCACCAGCCCATGCTCACAAAGCCCCTCTGTGGCAACCACGTCTTGCCCGCAAGTGTAATCTTTTCCCTACGACAAAAGCTGCTGGCTATTTTTCAGGATATGTATTTAAAGAGAATTATTTGTTCAAGTTACATTGCGATGCAGGTCTTTAAAACTACTTGTCTACATTACTTCTGAACTTGGCAGGTATGTGCCTGGAAATAATAAGAGAAGATTATTATTTTTTTTTTAGTACCAGGACAGCATACGCAGGTAAAAGGTCAATAAAACCCCATCAGAGAAGTAGCTCTTTCCATTTGCCATATATTGCAAGTTCTAAGCAACTCAAGATTTGTTTATTGTTATTATTACTATTCTTAGATTTTCTGCATTGCTTTGTCACTTGTTTTCCATTGCTGTCATTGCTCTATTCATTCATCCACTTTAAAAATAATAATAAAACCTCATGTAATTATTTATGCTCTCATCTTTAACAACGACCGACAACATCTTGCTCAAACTTCAGTGCGATTCGGGATGTCAGCAGTGCTCAGAAACAAAAGGTATCTCCTAAAGCCTGTTTAACTCCAGACCATAGCTTTGTCCCTAGGTGGGGCGGAGGTCTCTTCACACTCTGACAGCGGGAGTAGCCAAAAACCTAAGCAGCTCCTAGAGAAGAAGATCGATTTCATTAGCAGGAAGGTTACATTAGCCCATCCTCTACCTGCCTTTCACACAAGATGTATCCATCGAGAACTGCAGTCTCAACTTGAAAAAAGACCAAGTGTCCTCAGTCCTCTGCCACTTTCAGCGAGAATTGAGGTCGATGCGCATCGCACACGAGGCTATGTACCTCCTTAACAACTTCCCAGAAACTCGATACAAGTTCTTGGCAAAGCAAAAGGAGAACAAATAGTGCTGCTGCAGGGCCATATGCTGCCATATGCCACGTGCGTTCAAGGAATGATGTGTTGTGGGTTTTTTTTTTCAAATGGAAGGACAATTCATTTTAGATGCAGTTCACTGCAAGACCCCACATAAACGCTGTCTCTCACTGGTCCACGTGCATCGTGCAGTCCCTCTGCACAAACTAGTCACAGTATCTGTGGTGCTCCCACTGCCTGCAAACGTAGGTTTAACTCACAGAGGTCACTAATGTAAGCGTGCCACGAAGACGGGTGTTACAGAGGGTAAGTACTAACATATTTTTACACGAAAACAGGAATCAAAACTTGCAGTCTTTAAAAAACCCCCACATTTTAGACAACAGTGGCCACTACTACTGAGCACAGTTGGTGCTCACCTGGTCTCAGCACTTGGGACAGGCAGCTAAATTTAATCACTGAGAAGGTGATGTAATTAAGAAGCAAATGCAAACCAGTGGGTATCTATTCATTTGGCATGAACACATCACTGTGCTGCAATCAAAGTCGGGGCCAGAAAAATCTGCGTGTGCTAGAGGAACCACCCCAGTGAAATACTGCAGAGAGGCCCTATCTATCCCAAGTGCTGGAGGGAGACTTCTGCGGGGGCCGAGGGCAGAAGGAACAACCCTTTGCACTAAGGAAACCAAAGGGGTTATTCCCACCTGTAAAGGCTTTGCAGAATGAGGTGCAGAGACTACACTGGAAGCACAGCCCCTGTTTTGCTTTTAATATCCTCTAGAATTATTAATATCCCCCTAGAATTTCAAAAGCTGTTATAGCTGTTGTAATGTTAAACGACAAGGTCTGGTAGAGCTGCAGGAAAGCATTTCAGTAGGACTTTTTCACAAATTTACATCCACGAGACAAAGTGAACGTGCCATTGAAAGTCCAAACAGGACAAGGTTCAGTTCCCAACCAAATCATTTTCTTGCTGAATAACTGACACACGCTCAAGCCAGCTGCATAACCATTTTGCATTGAGTTGTGATTTCAGAATTAAATGCTCAGTAATTATTTCCTTCTATATGTTTGGTAAATTTATTTAAGACAACTCATTAGGTGTCTCAGCAATTTGGAAATTACTAGGTAGTTAGAACATGGGTTTTTTTCTGAATACTAATTATTAGAAAATAGGGCAACTGTTCTAACATTTCTTTTCACGATCCCTTTCTTTTCCTGAATTTAAAATTTTGCACTCACATCTCCTTTCTCAAGCTGCACAGATTGTGTTTTTACATCTAAGAAATTTAGTTTTAAAAAAAGTAC
Organism: Charadrius vociferus; assembly: GCF_000708025.1. Lineage (NCBI taxonomy): Eukaryota > Metazoa > Chordata > Aves > Charadriiformes > Charadriidae > Charadrius > Charadrius vociferus. Next base: position 459,891 of record NW_009648154.1, read on the forward strand.
TAGTAATATATACATTTACTGCCAAAATACTACGTCTTTTTCTGTAATGTTCAAATGAACATGCAAGACATACAAGATTTTGCCTGATGTGCATTACAGTTATATATTCACTGGGTGCAACACATGGAAAAGGTCTACAGGTTAAAGATCTATATAGACTAAAAAAGAAGCCAGAGATAGTGGCCATTGAATCTGTTAGTCATTCTGAACTTTTCCATTTCACATTTTGACAGATGTAATTTCTTATGTTATAAATAACTGTAAACTCAAACGTTGTTTTGCCTTTGTTGGCACCTCAAATGCTCATCGGTCAGGACAAAGCATAGATGTTTTAGTGGCAAAAGGGTGGCATAAATTACTTGAAGTACAAAGATGGACAAAACGTTTCACTAGTTTGTCCATGAGTGTTTCCATTCTCTTGACCATAAAAATGCATTTACACATTAGTATCAGTAATAAGTAAGTTGTTAAATGCATTGTGGCACTGGTCAAACTGCTCCAGCTATCTCACCTCTGCTGGTAACAACTACAGAATACAGCCGAGGGTACCAAAAGTTGCCGCGTCTGCTCCACAAGAACAGTTCTCAGCTGCTCTGTCATTTTGGCCCGTTACTCAGCAAAGCAATTAAGCACATCCATCCTCTTACTCAGCAAAGCCCATCAGGTTCCTCTGACTACCGCCATATAACCTAAGGAAAGAAACACGGGTTGTCTCTGGGGCACCTTTAACCTGAAATATTCTCAACAGGAGGCTGCCAGAATCTGCAACGTGCCTGCCGATGGCATTCACAGTAGAACTGGACAATGACAGACATGAGAATACCTGCTGAGCCTTTTGCTGTCCCTCCCTCCAAATTAATCCTTTTTGTTTTGGGGTGAGGATTTTTCTCCTCCAAAACAAAAAAAAAGTTTAAATTCAGATCTTCCCACACAAAGCACTTTTTCTGCAGTCTCCAAGCAAACTGAAGGGTGAAGATCACAGCCAGATAGGTAGCTACAGGCTCAGGTTGTTTTTCTCCAAAAATGCGTCCAAACCACAAAATTCAAACAACAAGCAAACCCTTCAAACTCCATTTTTTTGCTCAACCATAAAAGAGCAAAGATCTGTCTGGAAATGCTCTGATCAGTGTTTTATTCCAATTGCTAGAAGTGTGACTGAGTCAACAGCTGAACACCTCTAGTCTGAATCTCTGCAGCTGGTTCCTCTTTTTCATGAAAGCTATTCAGAAGACCCAGGAGAGAAAAAAAGGTGGGTTTTTTTCAGTGATAAAAGGCACCAAATTAAAGCTGCAACAGTAAAGAGACACTGCTTTATTTTTTCTAATTACTTTGGCTCTTGAAAGTATTGAGTGATCTTCCCGAGGCTCTGGGGAAGCTACTACTATTGGGTTTTATGACACCTGATAATAATACACCAGCTAATAAAATTGCACCTGTTATCCTAAATGAGCTCTTCTGGAAAGATGCTGCTCTGCGTCTGTCCCCAATAACACATTAGGAAGTCAAGAATGTTCTATAAGTCTTCAGAAGAAAAAAAGGAGAGACAAATATTGCCCCCAAACTAAGTTTAATCATACTGCCAACTACACAAGCATCTGTGTTTACCATATGTGGTCTACCACAACGTTTCCTCAGACACACAGCATCAAGTCTTCAGCCAGGAAGTCCTGCAATAACGCGGTGTGTTTCTAACTCACTCCCTAAGCCCCCGCGCCCTCCCCCTGCCTCCTCCCCATTATTCTCAGAGATCCCTTTCGCTCCAAGTGCAGCATCCTGGAGCGGAGAGACATGCAGGACAAATAAACTGCCGAGTATTATGGGTGCTTTCCCATGCTGGCTGTGATGGAGAGTTTTTGCTGACGTGTGTGGACCACATTTTTTTAAAACCACACCTGCACCTGGTTCCTTTTTACAGCATCACAGACATTTAACTTGCTGAGCTGGAAGGGGATTAGCTCCCGTTTCTCCTCTTATTTCACTCTCTTCAAGTTTATTCCCATTTCTCTTTCGTCTTCATCTAGCTTAGCTTTGTCTTCTCTCCCTGGTGAACTCGTATCACCACGTTGCCCTTGTGAAAGCCGGGCTGCCCTGTGCCCAGCTGTACCCTGTCCTGGGACTGCTCTCAGATATACTTGTTTCACCTTTGAATAGAGGCCACCACGGGGGTTTGGGCATGTCTATAAATCAGCATTTATTCCTCTACAGTGAGCTGAATAACGAGTATGCTGTCATTGTCACAGGTTTAGGACCGTTCACGGGTATGTTTTTGCAAGCAGGCACAGGAAGCATCACCCCCAAAATCACACCTTGGGACTTCACGGGGCAATGGAGCACCTGGCAATAAGGCCAACGCCATTTGCCTGCTTTTTTCAGGGTTTTTTATGACAACATAAGTTTGTCAACAGGCCAGTAACAGTGCTTCTGTAGCACTGATCTCTGGAGATCATCACTATTGTTTTATTTGCCTCAAATAGACTTTTGTGAGATTTTAGTCTTTGGATCTTTACAAAAAGCGCACCAGGGAGTAACAGTATACTAGTCACTGCTTTAAAAACACCCGACCCTTGCCTGGTTTGCTTGAGTAAAGGAGCACAACATTTTGCAGAAGAACTCCGTATCTAGCTACAGAGCAGCAACACCAACCGCCTGAGAGAGGGGCCACCGAGAGGACTGATGGACACACACAGGCTATGGGATGAGACCTGTGCCAGAACAAGCGGGTGTTTTTAAAGCAACACAATTGTTATTACCTATCTTACATTTGCCAAGCACATAGATTAAAAACCCAACCTAAACATAGTAACGGGCATTTGGGGTATTTAAACACACAATTTCCCATCAATCTACTAGGGTACTAATCCAGCTTGAAGCTTTCTGAAATACCAATATGCACAGGTAAGTACAGCCAAGAGAAGCCACGGATGTCATCTTACATTTATGAGCCAGTTTTCACCTCCGGCAGATGATTCCCAAGCAGACCCACCTCCTCTCCCGCCCGAACTGGCCTTCAGCAACCTCGTACAGTTCACCAAATCTCACCCATTTGATATGACAGTCGCAATTTTGTCCTTCCAACCTTGAATCTCTTCCCTTCTCCCCCGCTCCACCTTACCTACCTTCCACTGGAGGAAATTTACTCTGAGCAGAGGACCAGAATAAGCCCATACAACACCTCAAAAACCTACTCTGTGTGAGGTTTATACATGGATAAACCTTCGCCAACCTTTTCCCCAAGGATGAGGTTTGTTCAGTTAGTGGCACAAATCAAGCTAGGAGCTCCGGACACAGCAGATTTTTATCTAGAAGCCTTGTTTTTACAGAAAAGGAAAGAAGTATGTATTAGAATTTAATTTTCTGATCATTTAATAAGTGAACAAGAACTATCCAACACTCTTCAAACTGCTCCCTGGAAGAAAAAAAAAAGCCTGAAAAATTAAAGTATTTGAAACTTACTTTCTACCTCTGCCTCTGTTTTTCTTCTGGTGAACAGACTGCAATCTGTTTCCAAAAAGCTAATTCACAGGGAGAGCTAGAACTGACCAAGTTTGTCACTTATGCTTTCTTTTATGCCTGAGGATGGCTGGTATTTCTGCTGATTCCTTTAGAAAAAGGAAAAATAAGAGAGCTTAGATAGACTATTTAAGTTTATTTTCCTGAAGAAGTGTTCAACAGCACGTGGACATCTGACATTCATTTTCCTCAGTATGTGCTGCGACCTCCGGTTTCTATTTCACAGATTATGTGCATAAGGGACCTTATTTTTGTAAACGGGACCCAAGCGCAGAAGTTGATGGCACAGAAACAGAGTAGGTAGGGTGAGCCAGATTGCCGCTGTTTTCAAATCCTTGCCCTCGCAATATGGCTTGCGTGGAAGAGACTCACAGAATTACATTGCCAAGTGGCTGAGAGGCAGCAACCGGAGTGAGGACCCTCGCCATCACCTCCCTCTTTGTCATCTCTTCTGCACAGCACACTTATGTTGACTTGGCATTACTGGAAAGGGTAAGAAGTATAAAATGAAGGATCTCAGTAATACTTTTTTCCCATTCATTGACTAAAATGATTTTTCTCAACTTTCAAAACAACAGTGCGACTCTCCTTGGGTTGCAGACACACACAGAAGACTTCAGCCCCTGAAGCAGAAATGTTCAATACAATAACCCTCCAAGTATTATAAATGTGAGGAAAGAAGTGGAATTTTCCTCGAGACCTCATTGTCGAGAAGATCCTAGCCACCTGTCTGTTTTCACTGCATGATTTTCCTAATTCAAACAGTTAAATTAAAAAGCATACCTCTTTTTAAGGATTTTTATGATTACGGTGTCCTGATTTTCTTCTAGCGTGGTGTCACCACTTCCCACACCATCAGGTTTTATACAACCAAAATAACCCTGAATATTTCTTCTTATTTTTTAAACAGAAGCGGTTTAGAACACGCTGAACTGTCTCACAATTTCACCCAAAGCTGATTTGGTAAAACCAGAGACTCACCAACGGTGCTCAGGCAGACGGGTGATTGGCTTTGCAATTATTAGTTTGTTAGACAGAAATGAGCCCCGCAGGTCTGCAGGGCACCAGCTATTCCAGCTCCGTACCAGGCCCCCAGCTCGAAGAAGTCAAATTCCAGATAGCACACGCTTTGTAATTCTTCCCCGAAGAAACCTGGTGGGCAGCCAAACTCCAGTCATTACACAGAGGACTGCAGCTCTCTGCTGTGACAAGTTATATTTAGGTGGCAATGACTTCCTCTGAAGTCGTCCCATCCCCTTTGCTTTTGCCCACCTCTCACAGGTTTTGCTAAGGGTCTCACCAGGGCACAAAAAACCAAAACAGACTTACATCTTCAATGAAATTATAGGAAAATTACTTTGTTTGAAATACGCTGTGGAGTGAATGGGAAAGAATTGTGACATGCTGTTATGGCGGTGTTGGAATGAATGTCATGCTGCTTAATTTAAGCCAAGCAACTGATAGGGTTTGGGCTAAGGTTTACTATGTTGTGTTGTATTGTGGTTTTAATTAGCTTTTTCTTTCCACAAGCTTCCAAACTCAGAGGCTTAGAAACAGCTTTAAACACTAATGAGTACGGCTTACAGACAGACTATTTTACTTTTTTTTCTTTTCACATTTTCCACTCTTTTTTCCTTTTTTTCTTCCCCAGAGAACAGACTTTCAGCTGCTACGATCTCTTATTATTTTCCTTGCAGCAAGAACCAAATTCTGAAATCACACGACTACTGAAGTCACAATAAGCTATTACATACTGCTAGAATTATTTTAGTAAGAAAAAGCCCTAATTTTCTAAGTACTACGCACTCTGTAAATAGCAACTCCTTTCCCTAAAACCTTGCAATCTAAAACGTGCATGTGCTGAGAGCAAAATAGAAGTGAAAGGGCAACTTGCTATCACCTGCGGAGGTAATATTTGAGCGACACTTTATGGAACTTAATTGCTGTAATCAGTCCAGGACTCCAGGGACTTTCTAGGGCCTCAGGGTTATTATAGTCTGCACTTTGCTGCCCACAGGCTGGATGGGACTTCACAGTGATCGGGCTGGAAATTCAGTTTGCCCAATTACAGCAACTCTGACAGCACTGCTGGGTAGCGATGGAGCACAGCTGTACCCCAAACAATTGGGGGGGGTTATCACTACTACATAAAATAGGGAAAAAAACCCCACTGATAATATTTGTTGAGTGTTACCATGTCTGTTCCAATTTGGGTATTAGTTCACATGTTGAAAACACACCAGTATTTTGAGAGGTGCTTGTTATTATCACATATGCTCAGGTGGTTTGTAAGAAGAACCAACAAAACACAGGACAAACAAACAAACAACAGTTTATTTTTGGGAGATCAGAAGCAGGAACAAACAAATGTCAAAGATTAAAAAAAGATACCTTGGGATGCCATTAGCTACGCTAGGTAGAAATGTAAAGCCAGGAAGAGGAACAGCCAAAACCTTAGTCTACATCTGAAGTCCAGGCACCATAAATATTTTTTTCAGTACATAGCATGGTCTGAACATATTTTCTCAAATTCTTATGATTACCATGAGCTTGTGACAAACTATTTCAATTTTACATAGTAGAACAGTATTGGACAGTTATTTAAGAGAGTTAAAAATTAGAAACTGAAAGGCAAAATCCTTTTTCTTTTTTTTTTTTAAATAACTTCCCCTAGTATTATCTCAAAATAGATTCTTAATTAAATGGCTTAGGGGAAACAATAGTTTAATATTCCTTCTTACTAGCATCCAATAAGCATTCCAACCAAGAAAAAATCCTTTAGGAATCACTATCATACTCGCAGCCTCTTAGATTTGGCAAAAGCAGTAACTGAGAAAGACACTTGAAGATCTCATTCTGTGCAAAAAGCTCCTTCTCTGTCAAAATCCTCACATGCATCAATAACACAAATACACAGAAGCAAACAGGACAGTTGCCAGCACCTGGACATTGTTCTTTGCTGAAAGAAGAAAAGAAAAAAAAAAAGTCTTGTCAGGAGTGGAATCTGTTGAAAGCTTGACAAGATTTAAAACCCTTAATCTTGTTTAAAGATTTGCCATTATTTTGGGTACATAAGCTCAAAAAACAATGTCACTGCTGTCAAGGGTTCTGCTACTGCCCTATAAATCTGCACTGAAATGTAACCAAAAAGGCAGGTAATGTGTATGATGCGAGAGTGAAGTCAAAGCCTGGTCAAAGGTACAGAAAAACATCCAACAGAAAGAAAGAAAACATTCAAAGTTCATCAACCAGAACATGAAAGTCACATGTACGGAACGGAATTTCAAAAGATGGAAGGTGGTTGCTTCCTCACAACCGCCCTTACGCTGATACTACTCCGAGTCAGTTCCCATCGGGTAGGTAAGCATCTCAGTGAAGTCAGATGCAAAACCATTCCTCGCACACCCAAAGAAAGAGAAGGACAAGGGGCAGGATGTAAAGTTCAGTCAGCTGAACTTTAGGCACTTCCCAAGTTCCCTTTCTGCCCTGAGGTAACCAAAGTGAAACCCCCAGAGCTCCATTCTTGGGTAGTCAAACCTCTCGTGCTGGACAGACCAGCCCTCAACTTACACTGCAGCTGTTACAATAAAATATTTCAATGTCATGATAACATGATGTTGATCTAAATATATACATAAACTATACCCATATTCACCTCCTATAACAGAAGAGATCTGGGAATGGACAGACACTCAGGCATAGTTTATCTAAGTATTAATGCACTGGTGGCACCCCTTGCAGGAGACAGATCACCAAGAGATCCCCATGCTCCAGAGTAATTCACAGCAAGTCCAAGTGCCCTGTGCTGCTGGCAGGAAGGCTTGTATTAAACTCACGTTTTCTTTAGCACATTTTATCATTAACTAAATGTTTTGTATTTTGTTCTTTATGTGCATTTGCAGAGTGTTTTCCCTGCCAGGAGCTCACTCCCGGGAAGCTATAGGGTTGAACGCTCCTCCGGGATCAGGTGCGTGTTTAGCTGCAGTGGTTGCTGTGTATATCCTACTTTCCGCAGCACAAAACCTGCAGGAGAATTCAATTACTGAAGAGTTCTCCCCGAGTCCGTTCTGTAAATCCTCTTGTGTGCCATTAGCTCCATGCGGAGGGCACTGCGTCGCTGTACTCTGTTGTTAAACCGGCGCTTCTTCCTGTGCCCAGCATCTCTCTCCCCAGCTTGGCAGCAGGTGGGAAGGCTGTGGAGATGGCAAGCGGCATGGAGGAGCAGCGCAGGGGGAGGAGGAGGCTTCACGCCGCACTCCAGCAACCTCTTCTGACCCACAGAGCCGCAAAACTGATGAGCCTCCTCGCCGAAGGGACGAGCTAGCACAGCACCCTCTTTGGAAAAAGAGGCTGCTAGTGGCAACTGGGGGTGGCAGAGCCCACATACGCCCCAGCTCTCCCTCAGCCTTACAGCGGCACGAGCAGTAAGCACAGCCAAGCCTGTCTGAGACACGGCCGGGGAGGTGGCACTGCGCCCGCTCCAGCCCCGGCGCGGGCATCCGGCCCCTGCCAGCGCGGGCTGTGCTTTCATGTATGTACGGAGGAGCCACGCAGCTCCACGTGGGGTACCCAGGCTTGCCTTCAGTCCTGCTGAGGGTTTACATCACCCTTCTGCTAAGAGCCATCTCCTAAAGGAGGATTTTTACCCAGCTGTACCAGCAACGCACAGCAGAGTGAAAACTACGAAGTCCCGGACTCCTTCCCACGGAGGCCGGTCCATGTGTATCCTCTCCAGGGCCTGGAAGTTGTGGGCTCCCAGTAAGTTCCTACTCCACTGCACGCCTTTTCAGGGCATGCTGTGGGCAGAGAACTGCAGAGTGAGCGCGCTGTCACCACAGGCACAGCCAGGGCTCAAGCTGTTCCTTGTTGACATTTGTATCTGTATTGCTCTTGAGTTGTGGTGCTGCTGCCCTAAGGCAGCCCTTTCCGTACCTCTGTATGCCTCCACGTCTCTATTCCTCCTCGTCTCTATTCCTCCACGTCTCTGTATTTCTGTCTTGGAGCAACCTGGTCTAGTGGGAGGTGTCCCTGCCCATGGCAGGGGTGTTGGAACGAGATGATCTTGAAGGTCCCTTCCAACTTTTAACCACTCTATGATTCTATACTGCAGCTCTTATGTCAGTCTCAAACTTAGAAAAGAGCTGTGCAAGCCACTGAAATACAAATAAATCACCAAATTACTAAGAGGTACCAAATAAGTAAGAGGAAAAAAAGTGCTGAGCCTTAGGGAGGAGTGACTCCTCTTCCTTTCCCCGGCTCCATCATCCCGAAGCAGCGACCAACGGGGTGGTCGACTGCCAACCTTGTCCAACACCCTGTGAGGTGATGGGAGGAACGATAACAGCAACTGCTGAAAGACAGAAAACCCGAGAAGAGCAGAATCCAGCTTGTTCCTCCTGGCAGCCGTAACTCCCCTCGGGCAGAACCTCTCGCAGCCAGGCTCTATGTCAGCAGCACCGCTGCAATTCAGAGCAAAGGCAGAGAGAAAGGAGCAAAATAAAATGAAAGCAAAAAAAACCCACCCCGAAACGCCTCTAGGATCTCCAGAGACTGCAGCATGTACCCAGCCAGGCAGGCAGCCACTTGGGAAACCACTTTTCTGATCTCCTTCCTGAAACAGTTTGACAGGGGAAAGCTGGTTAATCTTCCAGCTGCTGGGAAGAAGCTTTTGGGTTTTTTCCTAAGTAATGCAGCAACTGCAGTTGGGTTAAGAGGCACTACAACCACAGGGAGGAATCATATAATGGCTGGAAGAGACGAGCAGGAATCAGGACTTTTGGGCCACACTTCCCTGAAATACATTAGCCTAGCTTCACCAAAACCTAGGCGCTCATTTTGATTTTATCCCTCAGTTCAGTTCTGGCCCCAAATTTCAGTGTTAATGGGCATGTCTAATTTCTATTTAGGCCAGATAGGTTTGAAGATGTTCAGCAAAATCAGCCTGAAGAGCAGGCTGTAACAACTTCGGACAGACCTCTCCACAGACCAGTTTTCAGCAAAAGGACACTGTAGTGGTTTTATTTATTTACATCGTCGTCGTTGTTATTCTGAGGATACAGACTAGGATTTCTTCACCTGTAAGAGATCAGCCCATCCAGAAGAAAGGTAGCGTAGCTTTATTAATTTGCTGTTGAGGAATGTAAAATATTCAATTCTGATGCCAAACAGATCTCACGTATCTTTTATAAATTAAATTCTTGCTTATGAAGGCACACACAAGATATCTGTGGAAAGTTACGTTCCTTTGAATGTACTTGCCCACTTAGCGGATATCACTTGCATGCAGAGGACCAGAATAAGAAACCTTACAAACAGAAGCTTCCTCCTGCAGGCAAAAAGTCTATGGAAGTATGATGGTTTTGTGTGTCATATCCAAGCATCTTTTAATAGATTTTAGTATTGAGCATATTACACATTAAAATGACTGCCACAATCATCCCTTAGATATCTTGACTAGAACTGTAAACTTGGTCAACACCAGGGACACGTTTCGCCTGATGTAGTCAAAGACCCAAGATGTCATGGTCTTAAAACATATAAAACCAATGGCTAAGGATCAACCTGATTATTTTGAATCTGGAACTGTACACACAAAGAAATATTTGATGCTTTTTCTGGACCACTCTCAAGTAGTAACAACACACTCGGCAAAGCCCTCATCCTGCAAGCGGTTTTTTCAGTAGTATGCAAACTCTTTTTTTTTTTTTTTCCCTGTCTTCCAAATGTATATAGTCCCATCACTGGAAGGCATAACACCTTTTTCATGAAGCACAGTGCTATACACATGAAATCCACTGAAATACATGTAACCTCCAAGTTGACAACTGAACACTTCTCCCACGCTGGTGCAGTTTTATCTGCAGCGTACATAGAGCACCAGCCACAACTTCCATTTCTCAAAAAGGAATATCGGAAAATGAGAGGCTCAGAAAGAACAAGAAGAATAGCCAAACAAATCAAGGAGAGACAGACCCGTAACAGGGAAACTGCTTTCTGGGGGGCTGGGGGCTACATCAGTCAAAACCCTGTGGACGAATTCCTGCACAACGTAAGCCTACACAGTAACTGCATGAGCTAGGAGGGTGGTATGGGACATCCCTCTTTCAAAAATAAGATGGAAGGGCTTTACAATGAAATGGAAAGCTACAAATTTGATTCTAAGCTAGCAAAAAGTAAACATTCATACGTGATATATTCAGAACAGAGTAGTGGAGCTAAAAATTTAACAAGGTTCTTAAATATTATAATAGATAAAACGTCTTCAGCACAATTACAACTAGTAGCAGCATCAGCACTAGAAATGACATTCAATGGTGAGTTTCAAAGCCTAAGTCAACTTCTTAATTCCGTTCAGGAAAACAGCTTCTCTGTATCCACCACCACACTATGAGTTTTAAATGTATAACAGAAAATATTCCAGTCTGCAACTCTCTTCCTCTCTTACACTCCCACTCATGCTGTATGTTTACATATAGTAGACCTAATCTATTAACGGGAAAGATTACTTAACGCATTCCTGAAATGAATCCACTCTAGGGTATAACACAATAGCTCTTCAACAGTGTACTAAAACACTTCCTACCACTCTACTCCTTAGGACAGTAAGTAAAAAATAACAGACAACTGAAATCAACATGGAAAAATGTAGGGAGGCAAAGTGCAATTCATTTGTCTGGTTTTCCATCTGTCAATACCCTGTTCATTTTCTAATAAGAGATCGATATAAAAGTATAACCTTCCAATATTCCTGTTTCGCAGTGTGCAAAAAGGTCCTGAGAACATTTTAACTAGAATGAGCACAACACTGGGGACAAAGCTACTTCTCATGTCTTGGCAGAAACTTTGAAAACAAATAGAAATAATTTTGCCCAGTCTTCTTTTTTACACAGACACTTTGGTAAGTAAACTGCATTACAAGTGCGTATCAGTAAGGTAATTTTGGTTGAAGAAGAAGAGCCCCTGTGAAGTGAGACTGCCATCGGCCCACATCCACTGGTCGGTACTCTCGTAAAACGACATCAGGGGCCTGTCTCTGCTGAGCAGTTGGGATAGGAACCTTGCAAGAAAAAAAATCTAAGATGAACAGCTGGTTGTCCTGGTTTGAGGACCATCTGAAGGGTAAAGAGACTATCACGCACCCACTCGTTTACTCTTCTTCTGGCACTGACCAACAGCAGTTAGCACTTCCCACTTACTGCCTTCTGGCTAGGTCAAACAGTCTTTCATTAGCCCAGAAGGTAGTCCTGGCTGGCTGAGAGGCCTGTGAGGCATCTTAGGAACATGTCATGTCCCACCTTCAGGTCTCGGCAGTCTTTGCTATGAAATCCTGAAATACTGTACAGTCCTACAGCAACGGTGCAGGTGCAATTCAACAGGACAAAGAAGAGATCCTCACTAGTAACGGAACTTGCACGTCCTTCGTATCTTGCTTGTTCTGGTATTCAGACAGGAAAACAGTGATGGAGAGCAGCTGACACCTCAGCCAGGTCCATGGCCAGCAGCAGCCGCAGATGCAGACAGTTTTCTGCTCATCAGCAGGGAGAGCGTACACCAGGAGGCAGCTGGAAGCAGGACAATTACTTCTATGTGCAGCACCACCGTTTAAGTCACACTTGATGCTGCAGATCACGCTCATGGTGGTAGCTTAGTGGCGTTCCCACACTGGACAAACCTTTGATGAATGTGGCTTGAGCCAACAGCAGGGACCGCCTTGGTGGAGGCAGGATGAGTACCATCACAGTCTGTTGAATCATGGGTACTTCTTTTCCTAGCTTGGTGTCACCTGGAGACGTATTTCTGTGGTATTTGTCATTCCTGGAGTGCGGCGGGTTTATTCTTGAGCTCTCATCATGCCGTTGAGGGCAGAGCCCTTGGTGCCAGGAGCTGCTGCTGGGTCTCACGCAGAAGCAGCCTTTGCTGACAAAGGCACAGCTAGCTGCCACCAGATCTTGTCCTTGTCGAGGTTTTCTTGGCATTGGTCATAAATGAAACATCTCTGCCCAAGAATGATACTGGGGCTTGTTCTGTCAGAACCTGATGAGATCACCACTGATTGTTTTGGAAAATAAAACTTTATTGTGATATCTCATGACCTATATATCTTAGCAGAGACCAACTGATGATTTGTCAGAATACATAATTTCCCCAGCCAAAAGAGATACATTCTTCTGGGGATACACCAATCACAGAAGGAACGTGGCTTAAAAATACTGTCAAGAAATCCTGCATGGACAGAAGTTTGTAAAGAAGCAGAATAGGGGGGTAACCATTAGAAACATGATTTTATTCCCAGGATTCTTATAATAAGAGATTAAAGGATTAAAAGTTCTGAAAAACTTTAGTTTGAACTAATAGGCCAGAGGTTTTCAGGTTGTACCCAGCTCCATGAGCAGGAAGGCGGAACGGGAGGATGCCTTGGCCACCTCACCCTATAGCTCATCCCACGGGGGCGAGAGGTGCAAAGGGCTCGTTTAGGGCCATTATGGACACAGCTATTAAAAAAAAAATCCTCCAGCCTCATACACACCAAGAGCACCTAGTACAGCATCGACAGCAATACATTTTCACAGAAAACACGACATTTATGATAATGTAATCACTAACTGTGATGCCATTGCACCAAGGACAAACAGCCCACAGGAGGGAGCAGAAAGCGCAAGTGAGCGGAGCAGCGAGAGAGTCCATTTGCAGGGAAATGTCCCAGCACGGAAAAAAAACCAAGAGAGGACTCACAAAGAAAATGTATTTAGTATAAGCAGAATTCTCTCAAAATAGAAAGGCTTGTGAAGTTTTATATGAAGTGTTAGCAGCTCATTCAGACACACACTTCACCACTTCAGTACTCGGCAAGATGATAGGGAGTATTTTCTCCTCATGATTTCTTCCATGTTGCTGTAATAAATCAAATCACTGCCAGGCTGCATTCCCCATGCTGGTGAAACAGCACAACCAAATAGCTCCATCTCTGTGAATTATAAAGCCTTTGTACTACCTGACTTCTTAGGAAAAAAACCCAACCAACCAAAACAGAAGAGCAGGCCCCTGTCCCCCTCCCTCGGGGTTTTCTTGCTTTTTTATGCCCCTGTGAAAACTAAAATCCTCACAGCCCTGAGGAGCAGAGCAGACCCTGTAGGCCACCACTGCTCCTTCTGAGCCCTTTCCTCAAAACACTTAGAACTCTTCCTGACACGGCTAGCTTTAGAGAGAAACAGAAAATGCAGATTTACATCCTGCGCTGTACATGCACAGAATCAGGCGCCGCTGGCTTCCTCCGGCTCTCCGTGCTGGGTGGAAGAGCTTGGCTGACTCTGGATATACGGGTTATCCTCCAAATCAAAAATCAAGTTTTCCTGATCAGCGCCGTGGGGTAGGCAAAGATAGATATGTGGGCACGAGACAGCAGCATCTGAACTTGCAGTTGGACAGACCTTCCCCCCCTTCCTGCCTCCCTTTCTGCTCTGAAAGTCCTCCTTCAGTTTTCAGAGAGTAACAGAATAGCTGAGGTTGGAAGGGACCTCCTGAGCCCAACCCCCCCTATATATATATGTATGTATATACACATATGTATGTGTATATATAGACATAAACCCATCATCTGTTCAAAGTGAGTATGGTAGGAACTGAGCCAAGTTAAGGAAAGACAGAACCTTAGAGGAAGGGAAGGTAATGCAAGATGCAGAAGCGAGAAAGAGGAGGCCCCAAAGTTACTCAGCACATGCTAAACTATGCTGTCTACCGCTCTCTCTAACCCACCCAGCTGCCCACATCTCCTCTCATTTTTCAAGAACTGCTCTCTCCTGTCTTTTTCCAGAGGAGAAATCCCTCCTGATGCCCAGTAACACACAGAAAGATGGGCACAAAGCAGTGCTCCAGCACATGAGCCAGTAAGCTTTAATGGGGCACCCCAGCTCCAGTCTGATCTTTCTTTTCTTTGGTTTATGAAACAAACAATAAAAAGTTCCCTGTAAGCCACGCTCCTGAAGAGTTTAATACATAGACGATGTTACATCAGGAGTGACTGGCAGGCAGCTAAATTCATTTGGTACGCACAGGTCCATGACCTGAAAGATGTCATGAGTGAAGAGAACCAAGATGCGCACCAGTGATGGACCTCTCCTTCCGAAAGAGGGAAACCACTCGGGCAAAGACAAAGCCCATCCTGTTCACGGGCTGTTAACCTTCTCACTGTGCTCCGTGCAGCAGTACAAACATACTGCACCTGAATGTTAACTACATGTTGAAAACACGGAAAGAAGGAAGGGACATGGCAAAGTGAGACACTCAAGAACTGAAAACAGTTCACTGTTGGCATGAAAATCAGCAACAAAGCACTGTGGAAAAATACAGACCAGGATCTGACAGAAGTTTGCAAGCAAATCTTGACACCACCTGCAATCCCTACAGAACTCAGCATTCAGCCAGCTAAATGACAGTTTGAAATTAATTACTGGATTCCAAATGACCATGAACAGTTGTCAGGCTTGTCCTGTTTGTAAAGTAATCTGCATTTGAGCAAGTTACTGATTTTCAAAACCAGGCTCTACTCTCTCTGTAACTGCCCACTCAATGGAAAAGCATCTAAGAGCTCAGTATCTCAAAAGCAGAACGTGTTTTAGGGAGATAGGGAAGCAAGCCATGACATCAACAAATCCTAGGTTAAGCTTCTTGCCTTGTTATTTATTATTCCTATGATGTGTTCCTTCAGCACCAAGAGCCACGTTCCTCCCTCGGATGCCCTTGAGCCCAGGCAGAGCCATTTATGCTTCCTAGCAGCAGCATTTGCTTAAGCACTGGGAAATTTTTAAAGCAATCTGCAATCCAGAATCAGCACATTTGTGAGAAGCCTTTGCCATTTCAGCTGCACTCCACAGTCATTCAGGAGTTCACCAGAAGCAATCCAAAAGCAGGAGTAAAGCCATAGCTAATTACACACCTTAGTCCTTCATATGAATAAACAATATTACTAAACACACACCACCCCAATCAGGTGAGCTGTTACTTGTAGTTGAAATGGAAAACACACACTGTTAGCTATTCCTCATTGTTTCTTTTGTTTAGATGACTTGAAGCTTTTTTTTTTTTTTTTACATTTTAATGTATTTTGCTGACAAAAGTACGTCTATGGAAACAGCAGGTAGTAATTTATAAAAATTCTTTATGAGTCTTACTGGAAGTTTTATTTGACTACTATGCTATCAAATCACAACATTACATTTAACAAACAGAACATCTGAGTCAGATAGAAAACAATTTTCACATGAGCACAAAAGATTAGATGTGGTAAGTATAGCTAACGTTGTAGTAGTACTAGGACTTTGGAAATTTTAGTAGGAAAAACCTAAGCCAAAACACCCAAGCAAACCCCAAAACAGAAAACAAGCTAACTTTCCAACCCTTGTCAGACAGCTCTTTACACAAAAGAAAAATGTTAGGCAGATGATGATTCATTAGTCAAGGGAATCTATTAAGAACTAATGGAAATGAAAACAGATTTGAAACTGTCAAAACCACAAACACTTTGACTGTGTAAAAGCCAGAGCTCAATGAGAATTCAGAAGACTTCATGGGCAGAAGATAATCTCTTTTTATCAGAAATTATTGAATATGTTCCCAGTCAAGACACACTTTAGTGCACACTTGAAAGTAAAAGTCCTACATATACAAGCAGCAAGTCGATAACCGGTAGCAGTTAGGCAAGAGATCCTGGAATGACCAGGTCCTGACATTACTCCTCCTTTTTGGATTAAACATGAGAAAACTTAACTAATTCAAATAGAGAAACAAAGAACAGCTATGCTTGAAGAAAAGCCGAGCGTCACCAACAAACAAATGGCACTGCAAGCACTGTTCTCTCTGTTCACATACACATCCATGGTCTCTCTGAAGAGTAACAGAAGGGAAATCCAGTTGACTCCTACTGATGATCAGCCCCGTAACTGAGGCTCTTACGAGACCACCCACCTGCTGTTTTATACAAGTGGACCTCCCAAAGAAGGACGACTTGAGCAGCCTTCATCTCTCTTCCCTTTGTGTCATTAACCACAAGGAAAGCTCGATGTCTCATAGACAGTCTGTATGGCTGGGTACTCAGCATGTTCCCTCTGCAGTCTTACCCTATAATTAATTTTACATATTAACCAAGCAAAGATTTTGCAAGTATGAAAACTCCTCTGCGCACTGTAAAGAGGGTGTGTATCACCAGGCTTTCCACCACCAAAGAATCCCGCTGGCAAGCATGCTGAAAAAAAGAAAAATGCATTGACTCTCACTAGCAGCCTTCATCCCATCCTGCAAAATCCATCAAACCATATAAAACGACAATCGGATCCAGACTACCAACTTTCAATCTTCAGCTTGAAAACTGCGGAAGAGATCTGTGGAAATGATGCACCCAATAACCACTGACACCCTTCTAACCCCACTGAAAGTCCCAGGTTTTATTTGACAGCTGTAGGAAGCCTTCTGCTTGGTCTCAGCTGCCCGTTGTACGAAGACCTTCAATAAAATGAATTGGCTATTACAAAACTCACTACAGTAATTGGCTCTGGGAGAGAGATGACAAACTCTGCAGGCACAGGGAATGAATTTCAGAAGAGAGTGCAAGAGACTGGCTATGGGCACAGCCCCAGTGTACGGGCTCTGCGGGCATCGCCCCTTCCCAGGACAGCCCGTCCGGCACCTCTCCTTTGAGAGGGGTAAGAAACCAGAATACACCAGCTGCCACTTCTGTGTGAACAGCTGACTGATGTTTTGGGCTGCAGCTTCTGCGTGGACCTACACTTACCACAAGCGATACTGCAGAACAGTTTACAAGTAAACAACAGAATGCAACAATTCTTTAAAATTACACTAACTTGAAGAGTTTTGTAATACAATCACCAAAGAGGCAGGATGAAAAACACTTCTAAGTACACATTTTGTTTATTTCTTATTCTCAACCTACGACAACTGAGAAGATGTATAGTGCAAGCAAAGCCCACCTTTCCTTCTCCTTCAGAGATCAGAGAGGGATCATGCCGAAATCCAATCAATATTTGAATATGAACTTTCCTACCAAGTCTTGTATTTCTATAACCACGTTTTTCTACTTGAGCAGCATTCAGATCTTCTTGTCTCAGTTGCCATGATAAAAAGTGTACACTAGCAACAGAAGGAATGACTGGTGTGAGGAGTAATGTCACTGAATTGGAGAAAGGGAGTGGAGTACACTGTCCTCAAAACACGGACACTGACCATTTGCACGGTGAATAAAATGTGTTTTCCTAGTACTCCTGTCACCCCTTTCCTAAAAATTCTCAACGATGCTCTCTCAAGAATTATATGCGGTAACTGAAGACAAAACCTACAGATCAGCATGGGTTTTACACAGATGTCACATCAAAGTTTTGCATAGCGGAATGAATGTGCAGTGCTATCGCCCTGCATCACAGCAGTCTCCTTTCTGGCTCCTGGAGCACACACACGATGTCATCCAGTTGCGGTAATATCACCGTTTGTACCACTGGTTAGCAATACATCGGCATGACTCCAAGCAGAGCCTTCTACCCTAATGTATGACCTAAAACCATTAACACTGCGGATGAAACTCAGACCTATCAGCACACATATTGCCAGTATGATAACGCTATATGCTGCAATGATATGCTGCTATACGTTGCACTGCCAGCCACAACTTCCCAACTCCCTGCTACAGCCCTGATGTGCCAGGGCTGTAGAAACCGCAAGAGAGTCCAGGCATGTGCATACGCAGCCCTTCTGACTTCCTTTTTTATGGCAAACTCTGAATGTTAGCTACCAGGGTCAGTCTCACCGGTCCCTAGTTCCTATAAACACCAAAGGGCTTCCAGAACCTAAAATGTTTTTGTGGATCTGGGCATGAATCCCACCGAAAGCATTTATCTAATTCTCGGTAATAGAGTTTGAACTCACATAGTACCTTTGATTGAAGCACATCGTCCTGGCTTACAAAGCAGTAAAGAAAAAGCCCTGCTTCTCTGGTGTACTGAGAGCCCCCTCTAGCACCGGCAACAGGCGGCAGGCTGTGGGTGCAGGGATGAGAAGAGCCTGAGGGAAACCAAAGTAGGGTTAGATACTGGCCAAAAGCCTGAGAAGTCAAGAAAGGAAGGTGCATATACAGCTCTGCTATGGAGACTACGCTGTAAGAAAAAGCGAATAGGTAAAAGCAGTTAACAAAAAGACCCACTACAACGGAGACGTACAGGGTGAGCAAAGACCACCTTTCCTCCTCCTTTAGAGATCAGAGAGGTCCCACACAGAAATTCAATCAATATTTAAATATGAACTTCCCTACCAAAAAGACAGACAGAAGACAAAGGCATAAATTAGATGCCATCTTAAATGACCCGAAGACAAGGAGGAAGAAGATGACCCGAATGGGAAACACTGGCATTATTAAGCAGAAAGGCATGCGGAGGGAGTGCTGCAGGCTGTCACCGGCTCCCGCTGAGCGGTGACGCTGTGCAGCACCCTCACCACCACGGCCACGTAAGAGGGGCTTCTCGCCCAAGCCCTGCCCACACCAGCCCCTCGCTAACCCCATGCCAGGCCACCCCTTGCTCGCCCTCTGCTCTTCCGCCTGACACCAAACCAGGCTGAAATAAGCACCTATCCAAAGGCAGCTATTTCCAACAGCCCTGATCACCAATTCAAGCACACAAGATAAAGCCTCTCACGTGTTGACAAGCGTTAAACTTACACCTTGCGAGAAGTGAGGAAAGCCATTTCACATGCTCAGGTGTTGCTCTGAAATGAGTGTCTTGGGGGTATAAATATAAACAATCTAAAAGGGACTGGTCTAATAGTTCCGCAGGTGCAGAAAGGGTGACGCTTCCTTGCAGCCAGTGTCATTCCCAATCATTTGCTGGGGCTGAGAAGGACTCCGCATTAGAGGGTACTTGTTGCTAACTCCTGGAGAGAATTTTTCAACGAAATGCTGTTTTAATGGAAAATGTAATTTTACAGAAAATGCAATTCCTTATGGGAAGGTTTCATTGCAATTTGTTTCTGAGAAAGATAGAGTCTTTACTGCAACCAAAGAGCACTGGGAAATTCTGGATTGACGTACCAAGCAGCGTTCAGATCTTTCCCCACCACAAACAGGCACACTCCTGTTAGTTCACAACCGCGAAGGTAAAACAGCATTATCTGCTTACCCAATGGACCTCACCATCTTAAGCCCCCTGTGCTGATGGGTTTTTATGTCCTATTATCTTGTTAACAAGAATGTGAGACATACTTCCCTACAAGGCAGACAAGCTTTCATTCCAAAAAGGGTGACCTTGTTTAGAACTACACAAAGCACTAAAAAAAGCCCCCAAACCCCTAAAATCACATGGGAGAGCAACAAAGCAAAAACCTTCATTGGGAAGATGTTTCTCTCTATGGTCATGCATGTTCCATCACCTGAAAGCCTGCACTTTCTGTGTCCGTTACAAGGGCGCTTGTGCCTACAAAAGTTGTTTGCTTCTGTATCTCTGCACCTCTTTTCTTCAACGTGGCAACTACTTTTTGTCTACAATCACTGTTAGGTTTTTTTTCAGCTTCAACGGTGTAATTTTCCTCCTCCAAAAAGCCTCACACTAGCTAGTGCATCACCTACTTCACATTAATCATCACAGCTGGGAATGGATTGTAATACCCATGCACGCACTCAACCCATTTCTTTATATATACATAAATAACAATATGTATTTTTGCATGTATTTTATATATATGCACACATACAAACACACTATAATAACAGCTTCAATTACAAAAATCATCTATATATCTGTTTACTGTTAAAGAATGTCTGTTTGTTCCTCGTTTTAACAGGAAAATTTCACCTGTGCACTTCTCCTAGAGTGGTCTCTCATCACTTAATCTGTGTATTACCTACCAGAAGAGACTAGGTATAAATTCAGTACATACCTCCGCTTCCCCAACTTTAAACGTTGTGATTTTATAGTACCTTTCCAAAAGCGAACAAGTTTACTCTTAAGTGCCATACAGTGATCATTCCCCTTTTCCTCCAATGCAAATCAAAATTTGCTATGTACACATAGAACTTATAATGGCTATAGTTTTATTACTGAAAAAAAAATCATTGTGATATTTGAAGTTACTGTGCCATTCAGCTGATTTCTAGCTGCAATACCACTAGGTTAGCTTGAAGCAGTTCAGAGGCACTCAGCAACACACATCTCTTTCAGTCCAGTGAAGATCAACAAAGGTTAACCCTTGATCACAACCGCTGCTCTTCCCTCTGCTTTCATCGATAAGGAACAGATTCACGGTGACAAACCCAGCCCACAAGCTACTCTCCTTACATTGCAGGGACAAACCCTGAGAAAGGAGGGTGCGTGGATGTTTGTTTTGGCCCTACCAGTAGAGCTAGGTGCAGCTTTAGCTCCTACCGCATCTCTGCGGATGTCCTGCCTGGGAGAGCGCCTAAAGCTCGCTCGGCAGCCGCACGCTTAGGCTCACTCCGGAGCGGCTGCCTTCCGCGCCAGGGGCCGAGCCAGACCTTCTGAGTGACCACTGCTAGTCCACCAGGTTGCAACAGCTTTCTGCTACGTCAGACATGCACCAGGATTTCCTTCAGAGAAAATGCGGAGTGAACAGGGTCCACGTGCAAAATAATGAAAACGGGTAAAACCAAATGATTTGTTAGCTCTTATTTCTTGCCATGAATATTAGGCTGTATGGGTTTTATAAGGGCAAATGCCTACTTTGGGAAGATGTTACTGTACTGGAATGACTCATCTTGATATGGTTTATTTTATGCTTGAAGCATTGCAAGTAGCACAAGTCCTCAATCACATCTCCCGGTGCTTCAGGGAATGAAAGAGCGTGTAGAATATACAAGCTCGTAGCTCCTTCAGTTCACTAGCTGCTCAACATCTGGGCTAAGCCTTCCAGGTCCTAAAACCCAGAACAATACAGAGGCCTTTTCTTTCATCTTTCCACACTCACAGTTATTTTCTCTTAACCGCAGGGAACCAGTATTCTACCCTTGATTTGTTTTTCGCTATATTAATTCTATTATGTTGGCTCTCTTTGGCTTGAAAGTAATACTCATATGACCCATCACGCTACCTGTTTGCCAGAATATTGTCTCAGCAGGCATTCTCAATTCATGAGTCAGAATTCAAAATAATAATAAGGTATAACATTTTAAGCAATCGGTTCAGGAGCATAAAGCAAACAAACACTTGGGGAATTTTATCTGCTTTGTGTCTGAGCCTTTGGGGTTTACGGTCTCTAGCTTTTCCCTCTGACTATGAGATCTAGAATGCTTTTAGGGCTTGGTGATTTGGTTTGGGGTTTCTTTTATTAATGAAAGCTAAGATTCTCACATATTCCCACGATTCCAGAAGTTAAGTGTATCAAAAACATTCTCAAGTACTGAGAGACTGTAAAATTGCAAAAGCTGTCAACAGCATTATCATGAACTAATTAAGAGAGTACTAAGGAACCTGGAAATGCCTTCTTCATCCCAGTCCTTCAAAGTGGACGGCTAAAGACCTAGTTCCTCTCTTCTGTTACTAACATGGTTCTTACAGTACAAATCCTAACACGGATGTTCGTGTAACAGGTAGGTCTTTGGTCTTCTTCTGTCATTAAAACCACCTAAATTGCTTTTCCCAAATAATGTTCTTGGAAGAAATCAGTGGGACTTTACTGAAATATGTGGAGTTAAGGATCTCAGAAGCACCCTTGAATCCCACCAGACATTTATCTGCGTACTCCAGTGAACTTTAAAATCTGGCTTTTATAGATAAAACATTTCCTCTACAGCAACCACTATCCAGCAAGTTAGCCTTCTTAGTCATGCTACTGTACTTTTAAGTTGTCTTCTTAAGAGCATATTTATACTATGCCGAAAGACATTACACCACCACAAGGCAAACTCAGGATTGAGAACAGTTCCCAAGAATTCACGCTTTGCCTTACAAATGCCTGGTTTACAGAAACATCCAGTTGGATCCTAAAACACATCCCTAAAGGAACCAACACACTCATATGCACTTGGCATGGCAGCTTGTAAGCAGCAGTGAGAGAAAACACAAAACAGAAATTAACACATGCATACTAAAAAAACCAGGAATTTCTAAATTGACCCAAAGAAGCACAGTTTTGAAAGAATTCATAGTTTTAAAGGATTCAAATACATGGGGTTTCCTCTCAACATGGTATACCGCGTTATTTAATTTCAATGCTGCAGAGTTGTCATTCCTCTCCCTCCAAAATAAACGGATGCTAAAGCAAGTTGCCAATACGTGAGGCAACACGTAGACAGATTACACTTCCAGCCCTAGACCGATACGACCTCCTCATTGTCAGACAAGGAAAAAAGCCTCATCCGAAGCAATGCAGGATCTTGTCCATTCTCCTGGGGGATACCACATCATACGATACATACGTCTGCATTGACGTACACTCTATTTTATGTTATAACCTGTGTATTTTACGAGCTGGCCACAACGTCTTATGTAACAGATCCCTGTTTAATATGGAACGGCGCGCTCATCGCCGCGGCAATCCCGGCAGTTTCCCTCGCCCTGAGTAATTCTGCCCCACGGGGCTCCCGCGCAACTCCCGCCGGAACGAAACGCCACTCGGACAGCCGCCGCTAACGCATCTTATTCTGGGCATCACGCTCTGGCCACAGTAACGGGGGGCCTCCGTGCTACAAGAGAACCATCTTGTGAGGGATGTCACCGGCTTCCCAGCAAGGCTGGCAGGGGGGAGGCGGTGGGGAGACCATTTCCCACCGAACAACACCAGCCTGTCGCGGCTTCTTTTGGGCGATAACGATACCATCACCCCGGTGATGCCTTGGCCACCACGGCACCTGCACCGCTGCTTTTGTTCACCCACAGCACAGGCGCCCACGCTGACCGGCTGGCCAGCAGACAGACGTGCCATACAGATGGCAGCCGGGCAACTTCTGCTGCTGTTTTGGCAAACACGCACCGAGTATTGTATAATTAGCAGCTTTCCCCGCTCTGCTGATGCTGCTGCGTGGGAGCAGAAGCGGGCAAGCTCTGCCGGGACCCCCAAATATTGTTCTACACACCCCCCCACCCCCAAATTATGCAACGGAGGAGCATTTCGGGTGGCTCCCACCGGCACACGCCACCTCCGGTAATACAG